>NC_064633.1:225532586-225835616 GCF_023864275.1 Schistocerca cancellata
GTAACAGGAAACGTGATTCATCCACCCAGGCAACAGGTTTCCATCGATCCACGGCCCAATCTCGACGACATCGTGCCCACTGCAAACGCGGTTGACCATGTCATTGGGACAACGTAGGGACAGATAGGAGTCTTCTGCTCTGCAGCCCTATGTTCAGTTATATGCACCGAGCGATGGGCTCTCAAACACTTGTGCCTGGCCTAGATTTGTACTCTCCCGTCAGATTTGCCACAGTTGGACACTTATCCTGTTTTACAGAGCGGGTAAACCTGCGACTCCCACCTTCTGTGACGGGGTGTGGAAGTGCAACACATTGTCGCCTACTTGTGATTCTACTGTTCTTCAACCGCTCTCTATGGATGGTCACCACACCAGCAAGCGAACAGCAGACCGACTTCGCCATCTGCAAGATGCTCATTTCCAAGCACCGGGGATAAAAAAGTCTGTTATGTTTTTAAGAATCATCGCTTAAGTCAGTGGATTTACCAATTTATTGCCCGATCCGGTGCTAGAATGAACACAATTCGTCTCTGCTCTGCTTGTATGGTTTCATTACAGTATCTTGTGCCCGTAACCACCAACGCGACATAATATCTCGCGGTCAGCTGTAGTTATACTGTTTTGGTTCATCAGTGTATTTATTTTTTGGTTGTTTAGAGGTTATTATGATGTTTAACTTTTGCAGTAGCAATCAAACTGCAATTAATTCGGACAAACACGTTCTAGTTGTTACAGTGAAAACGCATTTGCAAAAGGAAATATACAGCTCTCTAAGAAAGCTGTAGAGAAGGTTTTCACAAGTGAAGAGCCGCGCGGGACTAGCCGAGCGGTCTAGGGCGCTGCAGTCATGTACTGTGCGGCTGGTCCCAGTGGAGGTTCGAGTCCTCCCTCGGGCATTGGTGTGTGTGTATGTCATTAGGACAATTTAGGTAAAGTACTGTATAAGCTTAGGGACTGATGATCTTAGCAGTTAAGTCCCATAATATTTCACACACATCTGAACATCAGAACACAAGTGAACCTTCTTTCTTAATGCATCGTGCAGCGTCTAGTTTAAGTGTAGCCTATGCACTGTCCAATCACATTAATGAGGAACGTTTGCCAACAACCGGAATAAGTACTTTTTGCAGCATGGATCGCTGAGAAGTATGCAGGAAGAGAGTCAATAAGGATCTAGAAATTACCAACGGGGATGTGGAGCCAGGGCGACTTCAATGCCGTGGCCAGTTGGGCCAGGTTTCTCTGTTGAGGATCCGTGATGCGAACAGCCCAATCGAGATGGCCTCTCATATCTCGATTGGGTTTAAATCCTGCGAGTTTCGTGGTCAGGTGCATTTCGAACCATGCTCATACACTGCAAGCTATGTGACATGTTGCACTGTTCTGCTGGCAGATGCCATCGTACCGGGGAAAAACAAAATACATGTAGGTATAGACATGATCCCCAATGATAGAGGCAAACTTGTGTTGATCCACTGTGCCTTCCAGAATTGCTTCCAGACGATGCACGCCGTACACGCAAACGGTCATCTGCCCGATGGAGTATAAAACGTGATTCGTCCGGAAAGGCCACCTGTCGCCATTCAGTGGACGTCCAATTGCGGTACCGGCATACCAGTTCCAGCCTTCGTCGCCATGGCAACATGGGTGCATGACCACACGCCTGTTGCAGAGGCCCATACACATTAATATTTTCTGCACAGTAGTTGACGAGACACTGCCGGAAACTCCTATGTTCATCTGGATTCTGTGCCGTTAGCTGCTCAACAGTTGCACGTCTATCTACCCGTACACATCTCCGCAGCTGTCGTTCACCCCTATGGCCCGTGGTGCACCACAGTTGCCTCAGCGCCGGTTTTGGATAGCGCCAGTTTCCCATTCACGGTATACTTTAACCACGGCGGCATGCGAACAGTTTATAAAAATAGTCGTTTCGGAAATGCTTCCGTCTTTGGCCCGTAAGCCACATTACGACAGCGACAGCACTGTTTTGCGCGTCCCCCCGGAAACGCTTTATGTACCCTCCACTGTTAGTGCTGCCACATGCTGTCATTTTGTAGTTATTGCACGTTGACTTCGAACATAGACGGTGGTCATATAAAAGTGACTCGACCGTGTTTACTGGTAGTAGATTACATTTGTATTTATAGTTGCAATTGTTTCAAAAAAATGGCTCTGAGCACTATGGGACTCAACATCTTAGGTCATAAGTCCCCTAGAACGTAGAACTACTTAAACCTAACTAACCTAAGGACATCACACACACCCAAGCCCGAGGCAGGATTCGAATCTGCGACCGTAGCAGTCCCGCGGTTCCGGACTGCAGCGCCAGAACCGCTAGACCACCGCGGCCGGCGCAATTGTTTCCTTTAAATGTTTTTCTTTTGTGTTTTTTGTGCTACGAATTACTAACCACCACCCAATGCACATGTTTTTGTATGTTTTCGGATTTAACTATTTCTTAGAATGCTGTTTCATAGTGCTGCGACAGCAATGACACTTTTAATCTACTTCAGGAAGCTTGAAGTACACTATCAGAAAAACTGTCATTACCATACGTTGTAGCTAACTCGACGATGAGAAATGAGTACGACACACCCGTATTTCATCCTATTTTCCTACATTCTGTCTTCAGATTTAACGACATTTAATTCTGTTCTCATCCCGCCTTAACTTATCTTTCCCAGCCTACAGCATTTGCTAGCTTTTCTCAGAAATCTTATTCACTTTGTTTACGTTTTAATCCAGTCCTTATTTTGAGGCACCAATATTTCAGATCCAAACGTCGAATTGTAAGTTCCATTATTTTGTGCATGTCTGTTCTAGTGCGTTTACTGGCAGCGTTGTTCAACCTTCTGCTAGTGCTTCCGCATACTCGCTCGAGGACTTTTAATTTTGCTTCTATAACACTGTCCTTTCGTTGGGTGTATTCACTGATACGTAGGAGATAGGAAGTGTTTGTCAACAGGAGTGACACTGACGACAATTGCTGAACGAATGATAAAGTTTCGTTAAAGTCACCACTTTTGTATTTACTCCGTACTGATTTTTTAAACATGTACATTTAATGTTGGAAAGTATCTTCAGTCAGGAATTCGCGTGTATCTGCTTATGAAGGAATGCCTACTTTTACATAACGACTTCTTTTCAGGTTTAATATTTCGTTAACAGTGTTACGTCAAAACATTCAGAAACCGCGGTTAAGCCTTAAATTTCGCTTCCTAACAGTATATAAAAGGGAAGACACAGTGGTGATGCATTTTACAGATGGTGCGATTTGAAATTTCATGTATACATCGGTGTTTAACAGGTGACACAATTATTTCATTTCCCATGAATTATGTGAACGGAATTCGTGAATCACCATCGAAAATTGATGAGAAACCAACTATTTGGGTTTAATATCACGTGTGCAAGAAGTTCGCTTCTTAAATGCCGACACAGACTACCATCATGGAGCAGAACAACACTCAAAGATAAGAGATGGGAGTAGCGTTTCGAATCTTAGCTGACAGACATACAGAGGTAAAACCTGACACTACGGTGCGCTTGGCTCTGGGAGTGTGATGCACGTTTCTCAGAGAAACGGTGGAGGAATGCAATAAGCAAGAGAGACGCTGCCACGAGTTCACAGGTTTGCTTCTACCGCATACCTGGACGGCCAAAGGCAAGCGTGCGGCGGCTGGGGCGCTTTCAGCTAAGCGCCTTCTACGTTTAGCCAAAACGGTGGAGAGCACATAAGTTCTGCAAGTAAATGAAGCAAAGTTTGAGAAAATGTTGATAAGCAAGCGGAGTGGAACGCTGATTATATTCTTTAAATAACACAGTACGACACTACGCGCTACCTGCTATATTCCAAAACGTCGAGCTTAAGGGGACCACACCATGGTTCAGGTCGAAAAAAAAATCGATTTTCGGTTTTCATCATATTTCGATAGATTAAGGTTTTATTTAAGTAATCTGAAAAGGATTTTTCTGAAAAAAATTTTTCGAGCATTTAAAGAGCATTTTCCTACCACGTGTGTTTATGAACCACGCCCACTTTTCTGTCACCCACTGTCAACTCTAAGAAGATGCCATTACTAGCAAAATAGAATTTGTAGGCCATGTTCAAAAACGTTTGGAAACAAGGCTGAGGAAACTAACTGTTGATATGAGAGATGGAAAATTGTTGATCGGACAGGTTCAAATGGCTCTGAGCACTATGTGACTTAACATCTGAGGTCATCAGTCCCCTAGAACTTAGAACTACTTAAACCTAACTAACCTAAGGACATCACATACATCCATGCCCGAGGCAGGATTCGAACCTGCGACCGTAGCGGTCGCGCGGTTCCAGACTGAAGCGCCTAGAACTGCTCGGCCACATCGGCCGGCTGACTGGACAGGGACGGTTAACTAAAACTGAAATAGAAAACTTGCAGGTATACTATGGCCAGGCAGTTAGGAGAAATAAAGAAAATCTGGAGGCAATGAAGAGAGATGTTTGGGTAATATTCTTCTATAAGTCCTCCATTGATGATAACCTATGTCATGGATTGTGTCCATCAGGAGAAAATTCGTTGTGCCAATACAATAGGGCTAAGGCAACTGCAGAATCTTATTCTCAGCAGCATTCTCTTCCTGCTGCTGTTATTACAGCAATTAAACCTATTTTCAGAGACTTGGCTCAACCTGACCTTCTAAGGAAATGCCTGCATGGGCAGACACAGAATCCAAATGAATGTTTCAACAGCATAATTTGGAACCGCCTTCCTAAAACTGTATTTGTAGGCATACAATGAATACAATGCATACAAAGAAACTAGGAGTTCATGATGCTGTTATTACATAAAATTGTGGTAATACTGGAAAGTGTAGGGTACAGAAAAAGCTGGGAATTAATCGTGGTGAAAATACGATCACTGGGCTGCAACATTGCGATAAAATGAGGATAGCCGATGCAGACAGGTCTGCATCTAATATGACCAAGAAAGCAAGACAAATAGCCAGCAAGGTGAAAAAGAAGCTGGAAGACCTGCTAGAGGCCAAAGAAGGGCCATCATATGAAGCAGGACAGTTAAGTAACAAATTTCAAAAGTTTTTTCTTTAAAGTCAATTTCCCACAAACTAAAATTTTCAGTACATATGCCCCGTTATATCAGAAACTATCATAGATAAATGAATGAAATTTTCAGAGTCCCTGAATAACATAAAAAGCCACTTCTGGTGCTACATTCATTAATATACCCCCATTATGAAGTTCACAAAAAATATTTTCTGCAGAAAAAACTTAATATTTTTTGTTAATGAATTTAAAAAAGTATTTCTTAAAAACTATAAAATGGATAAAGTAGATTTTAGTCTAATGGACTCTATGAGCATCATGTAACATTTACTATTAAGTTCCTGCATCAAATAGTTTTTTCAGAAATGGGTCAAATACTTGCCTAAATTAACATGGGTTAGATAGGCAGGGTGTGGTCCCCTTAAAATGGGATTTTTCCGGGGCTCATACCTCGAGTCTGATAGGACTTGGATAGAAACGTAGGGTCAAGTATTTTGGATAGCTCTTGGGCTTTGGACCATTTTTATACTCAACAGAAGGATTGTCTTTCTGTAACTATCATACAGCACGGGGTCAAACTTTGAATGTAGCACTCTTCCTCCAGCTTAGGCAAATGCAGCACATCGGTTGGTTCTTTTTGCATTAGATGTGATTAGGGCGCGCCTTAAGGGGCTTATGGAGCCACTATCTAGTTCATGGACGGTTCCTGTGAAAACCCGAAAAACATAGTTTTTGGTTACCAAAACCGAGTCCCGGATTCCAAGATGGCTATGCGCAGCAAATGGGTGAAATTTTTACCATACTTTCCTAAGATGCCAATCTCGGTCAACCTTGAAGATTTCCTTGATATCTTTTTGCAATGCTGAGACACATAGGTTTAAAGTCACCCTACTTGTACACGTAAATTACGGCGTGAGGCGAAAACGTAGTTCATAAGGTGACGTACCACAGAGAAATATGCTGTCTCCATTGTCATCAGAAGGCTTCTGGAAACCCCAACTTGTAGTTACGAAGCACAGGCAAAATTTTTGTGCACGTAAAATCCGGTATGAAGTATAAAATTAGTTTTGCATTTCACAAAAGTATCCTATCACAATTTTCGTGACCCAGTATTTTCCTTTCATATGAGTGACATGTCCTACTGTAACAGGAATAACAAGGGAACCAGCGGGAAAATGCTCCTATCGGAGCACAAAAACGACGAATATGCTCCTCTTTAAAAAAAAATGATTCAAATGGCTCTGAGCACTATGCGACTTAACTTCTGAGGTCATCAGTCGCCTAGAACGTAGTACTAATTAAACCTAAGGACATCACATACATCCACGCCCGGGGCAGGATTCGAACCTGCGACCGTAGCGGTTCCTCGGTTCCAGACAGTAGCGCCTAGAACCGCACGGTCACTCCGGCCGGCTCCTCTTTAAAAAGCTCTGGGATGGGAACATATTCGCGCATTTTTATGCTGACAGAGAAGTAGACAGTGGCAGTGGGAAAGATACGTAATGTATTAAATAGTGGAAGACAGCAGACAGTGGTTTTGGTATAGGAAGAGCGGAGGAGACAATGCAGTGTGTGTGTGAGAGAGAGGGAGACAGTGGCAGTGGAACAGAGTTGTCACTGACAGAACGGTACTAGAAAAGGAGTGAAGGAGACATTGCCAGGGGGAGAGGAATAAAGAGAAGGAGAAAGTTGAAGCAGGTGACAGCCAGTGATATTGAGAGACAGAGTCTAAGATAATGACGACGACGAGGAGAGAGGGAGACAGAGAGAGAGAGACAGAGAGAGAGACGGTGAGAAGAGTGAGCAGTACTGGGAAGGAAGGAATGAGATAGTAGCAGTAAGAGAGAGGGGGATAGTGAGAATGGGATGAGATAGTATTAGGAGGGCCGAACGAAGGAGAATGTGGCTGTGAGACAGGGGACAAGGGTAGTTAGACGCAAAGAGATAATGACAATGAGTTGTGTTGAATGAGTGAGTGAAGATGGGCAAGTGATAGTGGTTGGGTATGAGCGACTTACAGCGATGGGCTATGGGTATGAGCAAGTTGCAGTTAAGGGGTGCTTGAGGGAGTGAGAGGTAAGTTACATGTTAAAAAAGAGTGCGAATATGGTCGTATGCCCAAATTTTTTGGGAAACTTTCAGAAGTGCTGAGAAGGTAGAATGAGGCACATGGTACCCCACTTTTCAGTGATAGTCTTTTAATAAAAAGGCGCGTATTCGACTTTTTTGTGCACTGATAAGAGCATTTTTCCGGTGGTAACAGTAAATGTTTCAGGAAAGTATCGGCAGTGAAGAGAAATAACTGAAAATATCAGCATCGACTCGCTGCTCATGAACAGCCACCTAAAGCTTGGTTTCCCTGACGAGATGTCATTCGTATGGGGCAAATAACAGAAGCATGTGATTACCATTTCAGGAGAAATGGTAAAAAAAATCGTCGGAATCTGTTGCATGGCCGCTTTAGAATTGTAGTGTTCATATGAACAAGTGTGCTGTTAATGCAGGACTGGCACTCATTAGTGCGCAGAACATGGTCCTGTACCACACACAGCTTCCACAGATAAAAGCATATTGAGACAGCCAACGTACACTTTCATAACTGCACTGTCACGATCTAAAACTATGTCAGGTATACTGCCAGTCTGCTGGCACATTGTCAGACCATCTCCCCAGTTACGATTATATATTTTGTAAATGCTCTATCAGAACTCCAGTTACTTGAGCTGTCTAATAAATTTAATTACAAGTTTTCGCGAAACCACCTAAGGATTCGGAACGGAATTACACGTCACTCGCGACGCATCCCTATGTATAGCATAGCACCAGCTCTAATACGTTTCCAATCTTCACCTCCACTGCTAACGACAAACTAAGCCGAATTTTGCGAACATAACGTGCGCTCGGTGCGCATACTAGTTTCTAGTTCACGTCAGAAACATCCCACTGCCCCCGTTTTACAATTCGCACCGAACTGTCAGTGCGCCAACGCACTTCCCGTAGCAGTAATTCTGTCGATACTACAATACATCGATCTTGATGCATGATTACAATTGTTGTAGTAATACACCGTGCACTAGCCAAAATGTCGTGTCATGATAAACATATTTCTCGCAGTACAAGTAACCTTACCTATTTGATATTGCTTGCTTTCAAGTTGACGGACATAGTTTCAAACAAGTTTCCACTGCGTTTGACATCTCTTAGTTATAAGAGCGTAGCGGAGAAAAGACCATTCTGTAAATATACGTCATGTCGCTGCAGTTTAGATGTCTTGTACGTTGTTCTACACATTCTCCAAGTTCGGATTCAGCCGAGCCATTTTTTGGGTGTAGCAATTTTCACAAACCAAAGTCTGCCTAGAATGTTGTTCTAGAATCCGCTTGGGACGGAAACTAGGACACCCCGCCATTTACACGCGGAAAGGGAAAGTTAATGGCAGCCTGCAGACCCAGACAGTGGTGGCTGTGTGCGCCAGACGAGCAGAAATGGGGCAATGCGCATGCGCTTCACGAGGGCGGCGACCTGGGCGGGGGCGGTGGCGGCGGCAGCCGATAGCCCCACGCCGCCCTCAAAACGGCGCCACGCCCGGCAACGCACGTGGCAACTCCACGGCGCCAGACAGCCACGTGTTCCACCGAAACGCATAGCACACTAGGAGTTATTTTTGTTTACAAGCAATGACTCTCAGCAGAGAACTTCATGCAGACGAGTATGGATAGATAAATCGCGTATATATCTACAAAATAGCTGGAAATTTCGCAAAGCACAATGGCTGTTGCTGAAATCAGTCTTTTAACGGTTTTATTCGGACTTCCATAGACCGTTCGCAGTTACTTTAAGACATCGGTATCACACGTTTCACAGAAATGCGTAAAGACAAGACATCGAATAATGATCACATTATTTCATTCAAAAAGTTGATGCCCCGATACAAAATCATCCGTCAAGAGTTCATGGGTGCACTATACCCGCATTTGGCACAGTTTATTACTACTATCACTATCGTTTCAGCACTGCAAAGTTGGCGCATTTCGAAAGCCCGACTGAGATTTATCCTCAAAAAATCAACTGAAGTAACGGTAATAGTGCCTAGATGTCTGCCGCAATAACATTTGAGATATTTTCGAGACGAGTGGCATTAAAATAAACGGCATCTGAAAGTCCTTAATAACGTTTGCATATGATGGATGTGAATGACAGATGAATGTGTAAGTTCTGGACCAGAAACATCCGATGATGGAATTTCAAATTTCTTTTCCGAATAGTTGGATCGTAAGCCGATATATTTCGTAACTTGACTATAAACCAAACTAGTAAAACATGAAAGAAAATGTCATTCACTGCAATGAGCTGGGAAGTTGACGCAGTTCTGTCACGGGGAAAGGTGACAGCAGATGTTTTCCGTAATTACACTGTATTGACGTAATTAACTGTCTGGAAAGTGGTATTATGTAACACTACTGAAACATTTTTAATGTGAGTTGAAGTAGAAATGACCAACATCAGTGGCTCTAAACACGTGTCCTTTTCGTGAGAACAATGTGCCTGGGCGCAAATCGATCGGCTGTTACATTGATTACAAAAGAAAACACGAGAGCCCCGTGTCGTAGGTTTAGCCGGCTGATTGGGTAGATTTTGCTTTATTTCGTGGTCACCTTCCCTTCGCGTACTGAGAGAACTGTGTGCTCAGTGGATATGTCGGAAGCAGCGGACTGTAACAAGCGCGAATGCACACTGTGGCGTTACGTGTAGATGGTACGATTATGAAAGAAGGAACGAGGTGAAACCTGGTGCCAGTACACAGCCCACCCCTATCGCAAAACATCATTAGGCCCATCGAGCTTTGCGCCCGCACGCGCCGGACAGATCGTCAATAAAGTTAAAATGTTCTGGGTTAATAGGCCGCATCATATTTCTTCTAAAATAAACGATGTCTCGTCCCCTCTGCTGGGATGTTCTTCGTGATCTACGTAAGAATTACTCGATGAAGCAGCTGTTTCAGTTCTGGGCAAAGGTCTGAATTTTGCAACTACACCGAAGTAGTAGAAGCATCCTTGTTTCATCTTCCGAAGGTGCAGACCGAAGACGTAAGACAAGATGTGTCGAGAGTTCTACGGAAATTGAAATCTCCCACAAGCAACATATCGGCGCAGGAAAGGTAATGTCTTATTGAAGTCATGAGAAACGAAAACATCGTTGTAACGAAATAGGATAAAGGGAAAGCTACCGTTCTTTTGGATGCAGTGGATTATCACAGGCAGATGGAACATCTACTAGCTGATCGCTGGGATCGCAAGTTAGAAAGCGATCCGACGAACAGAATCGTTCGAAAAGTGAAAAACCTGATATCAGGCTCCAGACTGCTCTATTACAAAGAATCTAACACCTCGAATACCTGTCTCACGCAGAATGTATGGACTACCTTAGATACATAAAGAATAGTTTCCTTTGAGGTCTATCGTCCGTAGGATTAACTCGCCGGCTTGCTTTTTAGCACGTCAGTTATCTGGTAAACTGAGACATCTAGTTGGTAAAACAAATACTTTTGTCAAAGATTCGAAACATTTTTTAGAAATTATACGCACACTGAAGATATCTGCAGGTGACATTCTTGGTAGCTTCGATGTGACATCGTTATTTACTAACGTCCCAGATCAGATACAATGGAGATCATATGGGAGAAAGTTGTTCCAGATGTTTTGACTTAATTGAATTATGTCTTCGTTCTAGCTATTTCAAATACAATGGTGAATTCTATTAACAGGCTGACGGCCTTGCTACGAGCTCACGCATTTCGCCAGTTGCAGCTGACATTTTTATGGAACATTTTGAGCAAGAGGCAGTACGTAGTGCTCCTTTGAAGCCTTCTTGTTGGCTCCGCTCTGTGGACGACACATTTGTTATATGGCCACACAGCGAACAAAAACTTCATGCGTTCCACAACTTCTTAAATGGAATTCATCCCAAAATCAAATTTGTCTTGGAGGTTGAGAGTGAGGTCGGCCTCCCCTTCCTAGATGTGTTGGTATACAGAAGATCTGATTACACTCTAGGTCACAGAGCGTATAGAAAGCCAACTAACACAAACAGGTATTTAGATGCCACTTCGCACCACCACCCAGCCCAGAAGCAAGCAGTGCTCAACACTCTGTGTTCACGTGCCTTCCGTATCGACCCTCCGCCGGGACCAGCAAAAGGCTACGATAGCTGTTCAATCGACAGGGCTTTTAGGAGGAATATTAATTACGTTAATAAGAATGATGAGGAACCGCCTTCTCACTTCGTTAGGTTACCGTTCGCTCTGGGATCCGTGACCGCGTAAGCAGAATTCTAAAGAAAAATGCTATTCAGACATCTTTCTTTAGTCAAAACAAAATAAAATACTTTTCCGACGAAAAACATATGCACCTGATTGCCTTTCCACAAAGCATGCGTCTATCATGTGACATGTGGCTGCGGCAAAGTGTATGTAGGCGAAACGCGAAGAACTGTTAAAGATCGCGTTAAGGAACACGGACGGCACACCCGGCTAAAACAAAGTGTAAAATCATGAGAACTATGGCTCTGACATGTATTTTAATAACGTACATGTGCTGGCTAAGGAAACGTTTATAGAAGAAAGGTCCGACAAACGGTTGAAATTTTCAAGAATGCATGCAATTTCAATAGAGATGGCGGCTGGAGGCTTCCGGCATCGTGGCTGCCCGCCATCAAGAAAGTGAATATGCAGCCGTGGTGTGCGAGAAACATAAACAACACGCTGCAAGTCACCTCGTCGGACAATAATATTTTGGGTAAACATTCCCCCTCTCATGCTCTGTCCGTTTCGCATTTAGTCAATGATGACGGCCAACCAATAGCGGCAGGAGGAATTTCAACCAATAACCCTTCTCCAGCGTAAGTTCCTTTCTATCCAATGACGTGGGCCACCAATAGTATCCACAAGAGTTTAGTGAATAACGCCCCTTCTTCTGCATCAGCGCGGGAATATTAGCCTATGACGATGGCCTACTAATGGCAGCCACAAGAATTTTAACCAGTACTACCACTTCTCCAGCACAAACGCGGGAAAACTCTCGTTTATAGGAAAACGTGATACTGGTCTCTGACAGTGGTCTAGCGGTAGTGGACACCGGAAGATCCTGAAGAGGGGTCGAAACGTCGATTATTTTAGAGGAAATGTGACGTGACCTAATAACGCAGAAGATTTTAACTCCAGTGACAACGGCTCCGAAAGCCGGAAGACTTACATAGATCGTCAAGTGTGTCTCATCCTCGTACCACATGAGATATTCAGGGAACTGGCACAAAGACTGGCGATCAGGATCTTTGAACCGCGACCTCGCCTCCCCGTGTTGGCCAAATACTGGTGGCGAAAGTTTCTGCCATTACCAGAACCCGAACTGGATGCCCCCAGGTCGAGCGCCACCACAAAATACCTTCGTTAGCGACCTCTGCTACGGAGGTGGGAATCTTACTGGTGAATGTAGACGTACCGAGCATCCCAATAGCTCACTGTTTACCGTAGGCCTTATACTTACTCCATATAACATTATTGCGTTTCAAAACCTCCGAAAAGGCTTGAAACTAGGTCCTTTTGTCGAAAGAAGAGTTTGTATTAGGCAGAATTCAGAACGAATTCACTTTCTTCGAAAATTAAACTGAATCTCGCTGCGCCAAATAAACGGTCTGAAAGAAAAATTGAAATCTAGTGAAGGGGAGGAGGAGGCGAAATGGAACTTCGCGGGTGCAGTGGGTATGTGATGTTATTGTAGTGGTTACAAAATCGTTTCAGATTTGAAAAGAACTTGGCAGTATGAACTTACTTATCAGTATAACGTTGCGCCCCTTCTGGCCAGGATGCATGCACTGACTCAGTTGGTGAGGCAAGCTGGTCCACAATTGCTGTCACTGACTCTTTATACGCTGGAGACTGGCAACTGCACAGAGCTGAGGTCTGAGCCGGTCTACACACGTTCTGTCGGGGACAGGTACGGGAACCTTGCTGGTCACTGGAATATCTCCACATCACGTAGACAGTTTTATAGAGACACGTGCCGTGTGGGGACGAGCATTATCCTTTTGAGAAATGGCACCACGATAACACGGCATGAGACTTGACGCATGAGGATGCCAGATGTCCGTGATGTACCGTTGTGCTGTCACAGTTACCTAAATTATTACTAGCCATGACTTGAAGTCACACCCGATAACTCCCCAAACCATAACACCAGAAGTAACACCTCTCGCAAACACTGAAAGGAGGGACCTCTCTCTAGGTCAGCGCCATACGCTCTAACGATTATCGTCCGGGGTAGTAAAGAACTGCAGTTCATCGTTGAACACAATGTGACGCCATTCATCTGCAGTTCACGTTTCTCGGTCATGGCACCACTCCAAACGCCGTCCCCTTTTTGTGGTCTTCAGAGCATCCTGTGTGTGTGGAGGTAATCTCCTTGTCCAATTGTTGTTAGTCTCCGATCAACGATGCGAGATGACACAGAAGATTGCAGGGACTCCATTACTCGTTCTCGATGCAGGCGCAGATGTGAAGGCGTTATGATGTGCTAGGTGCACAGTACGGCGACCCTCCCTTCTGGTGGTCACAAGTGGTTGACCAGAGCCTTGACGACGAGTATACATGCTCTCACATTCCCACGCAGTCCGACATTGGGCCACTGCCACAAGTGAGTTTTCACAAATCTGAACAGTGCACGATTCGCCCAGCAGGCTAAATGGAGGCTAACAATGGGCCTTCTTTCAGTCTGTCATGTGCCGATAACACTGTCTCACACAGAATACACGGCGTCTCCGTGTTTTTCAAAGTGGTCACTCAACATCTGACGCTGTTCACGCCCTTCACTCCTAGTCAGACCTTGTAACTAAACACTAACAACACTAATGCGCTATGGTGGCCATTGTGTCCGTTAGTAAGAATTGCGACTCTAATCATTTACATACCTGCTGATAGTTTGTATACGTACGAAGATACATTGACGCTGAACACACTGACACTGAACACACTACCAACGTTTCCTATTTATTGTCAGTTAACGTTCTTCCACCCAACAATTTGCACTGATTATCTATCATGTATACTATGTGACCAAAAGTATCCGGACTCCGGGCTAAAATGACTTACAAGTTCGTGGCGCCCTCCATCGGTAATGCTGGAATTTAATATGGTGTTGGCCCACCGTTAGCCTTGATGACAGCATCCATTTTCGAGGGCATACGTTCAATCAGGCGCTGGAAGGTTTCTTGGGGAATGGCAGCCTATTCTTCACGAAGTGCTGCACTGAGGAGAGGTATCGACGTCGGTCGGTGAGGCCTGGCACGAAGTCGGCGTTCCAAAACATCCCAAAGGTGTTCTATAGGATTCAGGTCAGGACTCTGTGCAAGCCAGTCCATTACAGGAATGTTATTATCGTGTAACCACTCCGCCACAGGCCGTGCATTATGAACAGGTGTTCGATCGTGATGAATGATGCAATCGCCATCCCCGAACCGCTCTTCAACAGTGGGAAGCAAGAAGGTGCTTAAAACATCAATGTAAGCCTGTGAAAAACAACAAGGTGTGCAAGCCCCTTCAATGAAAAACACGACCACAACATAACACCACCGCCTCCGAGTTTTACTATTGGAACTACACACGCTGGCAGATGACGTTCACCGGGCATTCGCCATACCCACACCTCGCCATCGGACCGGCACATTGTGTACCGTGATTCGTCCTCCACGCAACGCGCTTCCACCGTTCAATCGTTCGTTGTTTACGCTCCTTGCACCAACCGACGCGTCGTTTGCCATTTACCGGCGAGATTTTTGGCTTATGAGCAGCAGCTCGACCATGAAATCCAAGTTTTCTCACCTCCCGCCTAACTGTCATAGTACTTTCAGTGGATCCTGATGCAGTTTGGAATTTCTGTGTGACGGTCTGGATGGATGTCTGCCTATTACACATTACTATCGGCGGTCTCTGTTAGTCAATAGACGACGTCGGCCAGTACACTTTAGTGCTGTACGTGTCCCTTCAGGTTGCCACTTCACTATCACATGGGAAACAGTGGACCCAGGAACGTTCAGGAGTGTGTAAATCTCGCGCACAGACGTATGACACAAGTTGCACCCAATCACCTGACCACGTTCGGAGTCTGTGAGTTCGCGGAGCGCCCCATTCTGCTCTCTCACGATGTCTAATGAATACTGAGGTCGCTGATATGGAGTACCTGACAGTAGGTGGCAGCACAATGCACCTAATACGAAAAACGCATTTTTTTTGGGTGTCCGGATATTTTTGATCACATAGTGTTGATCCTCCACTTTTTTTGAGCTTAAAGATGATTAACGTGATAGACGAGTTTTTTAAAATATTCACTACCTACAATAACAGAGGATTTTAATCCATTATAGTGTTTACAGCCCAATGAAATTTCCGAAATTACATTTCAGTTACGTAGCTCGTGGTCTTGCGATTAGCGTTGCTGACTCTCGATCATGCGGCCCTGATTCGATTCCTGGCCGGGTTGGGGATTTTCTGCGCCAGATGTCTTTCTATTATCCTCATCATCATTTCATCATCATCGATGCGCAAGACACCGAGGAGCGCCAAATAAAATGACTTGCAACGGGCGGCCAAACTCCCGAGAAGGAGACTTCCGGCCAAAAATGCGCACTCATGTACGCTTTTGAAGCCTGTAAATCGTAGCGAGGGTATCGGCGCGAAAATTCTCTAAACAGCCAACTAAGAGAAACAAATAATAATAATTCTCTTGTCACTGCGAGTGGATCATAAATGCACCCTAAATGACAATGCTCCAAAAAGAAAATTGGGGCGTAGTGAGATTCTGTGATACAAATGGTTTTCTGAACTTTGCAACGAAAATACTTGGTGATCAGGAACTTATAAAATAATATTGTTGGGTTGGTGCATAAGTCTGTAGCGTTTTTACGCAACAGATACACATAACAGAGACTTTAGTCATGAATAATATAGTCTCCTTCACTATTTACATCGGTCTCTCGACATTGGGATAACTTCTAAGTTCCACTACTTTAGAAATCATATGGTTTTGGAGACAAAAGACTCGTCGAGCCATGTTCGGAGCGCATTTACATTCGGAAAGGAAGTTCATTGTAGGTTGTTCGATAGAGAGCGGAAAAGGTGAAACTGTTGAGGCGCAAGGTCAGGTGAATAAGGGGGGAGGGGGGGGGGGGGGTGCGGAATGACTTTCCAACCCAACTCCTGCATAGTGTTTTTCTGTCAGTCTAGCAGAACGCGTGCGGTCGTTATGGGGGAGTAGCATCGATTCACGCAGTGGTCTTGGTTGTTGTTCTTGGAGTGCATCTGCAAGACGCCTCAGTTATTGACAATAAATGTCAGCAGTGATGGTGACACCTCGTGTAGCAATTCGTGGCTCACCACAATATTGCTGTTCCACCATATGCACAACAATTTCTTTTGTGTATGCGTGCAGATCTTTGTACGGGGAGTTGCTGCTTTGTTTAGGTTCAACCACTGCTCTCTTTTCCTTATTTTAGCATAAAGATACCATTCTCGTCACCAGTAAAGATACTGGATAGTGTTATTCATGAGCCAATTGATGACGAACAAGCAGAGATGAACATATGGCCACCCGCTGATATTTGTGGTTTTGGCTTGGAGCATGCTGTACTCATACACTCGATTTTTGAATCTTCCCCACTGCTTGTAAATGTCACACACGATGGTGGAATGATCACAGACCATCAAATTTGCCAGATCTCGAGTATAGTAACATGGATCGTTGTGGATCGATGCGTTTAAACGATCTTCATCAAACTCCGAAGGTCTTCCTGGCGTGGCTAGTCACTTACGTCAACATTATCCTCCTCAAAATTATTTCTTGCCGTGCTCTGACCAATGCCATTATCCCCACACATGAGTAAAATGTTTCTGGCTGCATCCACTGCTGTTATCCCTCTACTCAACTCAAACAGAAGAATACGTCGGAAATGTTCCGATTTCTCCACATGGCACTCCTTTTTCTAGCGTCCACAGCTCCACTCCCTATCTCCAGATAAGAAAGTGACATTGATAAACTCAAATAGCAACAGTGAACTACAAATAAATATGACAATCGATGAATAAACCCATAGTACCGGAATACCTACATGCAAAACAAAACCGCTACAAACTTATGCACCAACCTAATAAAATAATTTAAGAAGCGCGAGATTTTATCTTCAAAATTTTTAGAAGATGCGCGTCATCACTGATGCTATGTATAGCGGAAGGTATGAACTAGTGTGAAAATGTCTATTGTGCAGTTTAGAGTGGAGGTATTATTGACAGTATCTGTATTTAAAACAAGTTTTAGATTCATCAATCCAGAAAGTGCAATACTTCCTCTTCCTTGTACTAATAGTCTCACAAGTGCATTATATTTTATGCATTTCCTTCGAGTGTTTGATTCTCCCTATCACTAGTATGTACGTGTTGAAACATCCTCTTTCTCAGTAAAATTTCATATGACAGTTTTTATTTTGCCTGTCTGTCTTTCAAACGAAGACCAAGTGCACACCTAACAAAATGCTACAATACATAGTTAACAGTTTTCTTTCAGAAAGGCAGCTAAAAATGACATCATCAAAATAGAATAGTCGACTCGGCTAGATATCCGGAAAAATTCTATTTAACAGCGAAGCAAAAAAAATCATTTAAACTAGGTTTGAGGATATTTTATGAGACGCTCACTTTTGAAACTGACCTTCTCACGCGAATAATAAGAAGTCACGCCTTTGATCAGTTTTAATGCCAAAACCTATGTTCATCCCGAATCAGCTGGGTTAGTTTATTATATCAGGCTGCAAAGAAAATATTTGGATTTGGTTTTCGAACCATCCTGTACACTGATGACTCCTTCAATTTTTACGAATCGGGTAATTACACTTTAGTACATAAACTCGCAAACGAGGAGATTTTAAACAAGTCAGCGTAAAAGGTCTCCACTATTTATTGACCATCTAGACGATCTAAATCTTAGTAGTTGATTCTTTGATAAGAGATACTTCTTGTAGCCGAAAGCTTCCTACTGGAAAAAAAACTGTGCTTAACATCTCTACCGACGCCTCAGTCCAAAGGCGTCTCAAATCTCATAAATATGAATGTACATTTACTTCTAGTTTCTATCACAAAGAAAACGCGCAAAGGAGATCTAACTATCGGGACTGAACTTCAATCAGGGATTGAACTTCACAACATGTTTCCTAATAACTTTCTCTCACACTAGGATGCACGGCGTGCTCGAATACATATTGGCGAAAAGTTTAACAAACTAAGGAGTACATTAGAGTACGTATCACTCACGAAACTCCATAAAGCTTCTAACCTAATTCCTGCCAAAGGTCACCGTCTAAGTGCGCAGAGTAGCAACATTCCACACTCACTGTACAGCACCACAGCGACTCATCTGCCATTCGACTCTTCCGTGACTCGCTAACTTCTGATGTAAAACCAGTCTGCCTTGCCTCGGAGCACAGGGTCTGAAACAACCAACTGAGCAGCGGGATAAATTCTTTAGTGGAACCAGGCATCTCCTCTAGTGAGACAGAAGAGACGACGCGTGCTTACTCGTTCTCAAAATTCTCCAGAGTCTAAAATTTGAACGAACATGCTATTGATAGAGCCAATCGTGAAGGCGCCCGTTACTTAAAAAATGGTTCAAATGGCTCTGAGCACTATGGGACTCAACATCTTAGGTCATAAGTCCCCTAGAACTTAGAACTACTTAAACCTAAGTAACCTAAGGACATCACACACACCCATGCCCGAGGCAGGATTCGAACCTGCGACCGTAGCGCCCGTTACTTAAACCCACGCAGATAATGCTCCGACGCTCCACCAGAGTAGCGCCTAAAGCCACCATTTCAAGTTGAACTCAGCTGTCGTTCCCAGCCCTTTGATGTAAGGCTAAACAAAGAACGTTAGAGAAGATAAACTTCTCTGCCAAGATCAGTAATAGTAACCTTTATTCTTGATATCGGTTTCGGTAGTCAATGTTACCATCTTCAGATCTCGACGGACAGGGTATTGCACATTTCTTAAAACAGCAGTAAAGTGTTCTTCCTCATGAATTGGCAGACTAAAGGACTGATGCATCGGCTTGTCAGAATACAATTGTTTTAAGTTTGACATTCCGTTGCACCAGTCTTTTAGTCTGTTAAGTACTTGCCAATTGATGATATGGAGTGCTTTTTCTGCTATTTTAAGAAATATATAATAAACTGGCCGTCGAGATTTGAAGATGGTAACAGTGATTACCGGAACCCGTTATCAAGAATAATAGTTGTTATTAGCAAAGAAATTTATATTTTCTAATGTATTACAGATCGCGTCGTGTGGCTCAAATTGAGTAACCTAAAACCAAAAATGGCTCTGAGCACTATGGGACTTAACAGCTATGGTCATCAGTCCCCTAGAACTTAGAACTACTTAAACCTAACTAACCTAAGGACATCACACAACACCCAGGCATCACGAGGCAGAGAAAATCCCTGACCCCGCCGGGAATCGAACCCGGGAACCCGGGCGTGGGAAGCGAGAACGCTACCGCACGACCACGAGCTGCGGCCTAACCTAAAACCAAACCGAGAATGACGACCTGTATTTACCCAGGTACATGTGTTTGCTGTAACACCCACCTTCAGTACAGTTATTATCCATGTTAAGGAGAGGTGGTTGCATGTACATGTTGTGCTGAATATCAAATGAAATAAAAAATGAAAATTAAACACGATTAATTTCCGTTCCCACAGTGATCTTTCTCCCTGGCATGGAAAAAATACGAGAAAACACAGGCAAAGAAAAGACACTCTCCAGACATTGATAAAATCACCAAATTATATGAAAGGTGGGTCGAATGCCGCCTGTCAAGCGGAGCTTCCTGATGTTTTGCGGTAATGTGCTTGCATCCTTCCGACGTGTAGAAGGTGTTCGAAAACTTCAGGATTGAACTCCTTATGTAGAGTACATAAAAAAGCTTATGGTTTCATGTCTCTGAAAATGAACAATTACAGACTTGTCCAACGTGTATTTTACGAATTGCACAACGACAGCAGCAACACTGGTGAACTACTACATCGTGCTCACGTATCAGAGAAAATAATTATAATGGCCTCCATGTAACTGAATAGGTCAACTCCTCCTGGTCTCACGATGAGGGTGTACCAAAAAACAAAAAACGGAATCATTTTTTAAAAGCTATATACTTTGAAACTGTTTAAAAAGCAACCTTATCTCCTTCAAAATACTTTCCATTACAACTAACACATTTGTCCCACCGGTGCTTCCACTGTTCGAAACATTTTTTGTAATCATATTTAGAAATGGTTGATAGCTCCTCCATCGTTTTTTTCTGGACTTCTTCAGTGTTGTCAAATCGGTGGCCTTTCATGCCCCTTTTCGTGCGTAGAAATAAGAAAAATTCGTACGGAGCCAGATCAGGCGACTAAGGTTTGTGGGGCAGTGGAACCATGCCATTTTAGCCAAAAATTTTCTAACAGAGATGGCTGTGTGTGCAGATACGTTGTCGTGTTATAAGAACCAGTGTCTTGTTTTCCACAA
The DNA here is from genome assembly GCF_023864275.1 of Schistocerca cancellata. NCBI lineage: Eukaryota > Metazoa > Arthropoda > Insecta > Orthoptera > Acrididae > Schistocerca > Schistocerca cancellata. The sequence continues at coordinate 225,553,238 of NC_064633.1, forward strand.
ATCGTGTCTTTTTTTACGAACACTGTTGCGAAACCTTCTTAAAACGTCGAAATAAAAGGTCTGTAAACATAAACTCTCGGATTTTTTCGATATTTTCGTCGATTCTGGCAGCTGATGGACGCCCAGAACAATTTTTGTGATAAATCGATATGACGGCAGCTTTAAATCGAGCAAAACACTCGTCCACTTGAGTTTTTCCATAGCGTCAATTTGGGTAGCTCTTTTCAACCTCAGTTTCAACAGCATTTTTAGTGAGTAGAAAAAAAATTTCACAACTGCATGTTGTTCACTTAAGCTTGCCATCATACAAAACGAAACAAGAAAAAACAGCAATAACAAAAACAGTCGCTGCAGATGAACAGAAAAAGCCAGGTCGACAACAGAGGCCGCCCCGAACTGGCAGTGAGTTGCGCTATACACGCCTAGCGGCACAAATGCCTACTACACAAGCTCCGCCCACGGCAGTGTCATTGCGGTTTATTTTTGGGTACGCCCTTGTAAGTAGCCAAAGAAGTAATCAGGAAGTCCCGCTGGTTCCAACCGGGAACTCTGTTTGGAATAACGTTTGGCCCCATCATGCAATCATAACATGTTAACGAAGAACAAGTCCTGCTGAGATAATTTGATTTCTCAACGGTACTACGTGTACATCTAGATGTGCAGGTTATGGAAATCCTGAACACAGTCGCACGCTAATGCCACGACATTTGTGAACAGCATAGCACTTCGTTTTAAAGTAATACTGGAACCGTTGGTCGTAAATGACTGACGCAAAACAATCCATCGGTAACAAAATATTCGCGCGACGAAGAGCATGCACATACAGGAGAAGTTTGATAAGTACTCGTATCGATGTACACAAAGTACATACATGTCGGCTAACTGTAACTAGACCAAAGCTTTCCTCCATCTACACGAGAAGCACGTTTCTGAATATTTGCTGCTGAGCGTCGATACAGTTCGCATTTGGAAAAAGTGCTCGCAATCATGAAGTGGGGCGGCGTAGTGTTGCGGGGTGGCTGGGAAGCTGGGCCAACGCTCCAATTCCCGGGAAGTGGGTCACGAGGGGAGCGACGCGCGCTGCGAGCTGCCATGACAACGCCCAACCTGTCCCAGACAGGTTCTGCAGGGGGCCGGCGATAGTGGGACATCAGTCCTTACCGCACCGCCCCAACGCAGGGCCTCCCTACGCAGTTTCTACTCGTACGATGATTGTCAGGTGCGTGCATGGCAGTTGCTACTGTTCATGCCTCCGACTTGTCTTATTCATTTATTTATTTATTGCCTCATTTATCGTAACACAAAATGTGCCAATTCTACAGGAACTTTTAATAAATTGTCGTATACTGACGACGTAATAACTCGTACATTATTAAGCCTAATGTTGTTGTAAGCGAGCAAGGGCACTCCACTCGGAGGCACAATGCAGAGATCAGGCAAATGTGTTTATGTTACCGGAGGTCAACGATAACGCTGGAGCCCTACGAATCGCAGACGCTCTGGGCGGCTGTCCCGCGAGAGAAGTTCCACTTCAGAGAATTAGCTGGTAACTCCGTCCACAATATAGTCCATATGTTGTAAGGCGTCACAATAGAAGATGGTCACAAAAAGACACAACAGCTCAGCAGAAGCAGCGAGTTTGATACTTGCCCCTGAGAACCGCAACGTCAGTGACTGGTCAGAATACTACAACAGCGGTCCCCACTCACGAAAGACCTATGGGCGGGGCCAGCTGGCGAAAAACAATGTTACTGCTGGCCATTAGACGAGAGACAGGGACGTTTAGCTTTCAGCTGAACGCTGTTCCTACCGCACGTGGAGTCTGGCTGTGGTTGGCTGTGGTTGGCCAGAAGCGACCTGGGTGTGCAGAGCCACTCGTCAGATTTACCAGAGTCGGTAAAGTGCCGGTGGATTGGTGGGCCGACTACAGGAAGGGAGAAATAGTGCGCCATCACAATCCTTCTAAAACCTATGTTTTTATATTCAGTGTTTTCCTTCAGACCACAGGGGCGCCAGCTCCATCTTGCTTGTTACCAGCTTCGGTAAGCTCAAACAGGTCTGTTTTCATCACTTGGAGCGACGGCCGGTCGGTGTGGCCGAGCGGTTCTAGGCACTACAGTCTGGAACCGCGCGACCACTACGGTCTCAGGTTCGAATCCTGCTTCGGGAATGGCTGTGTGTGTTGTCCTTAGGTTAGTTAGGTTTAATGAGTTCTAAGTTCTAGGGGACTGATGACCTCAGAAGTTTAAGTCCCATAGTGCTCAGAGCCATTGGAGCGACGCTCTCGAAGTGCTAATATTCGCTCTTTCTCTTAGTGCTTGCCCTAAGATCTCAAACACTGACTTCTGCTGTGCAATCAGTTGCCTCGTTTGCTTTTTCTAATATTTAGAATTAGCCTTCAGTGCAGCAGTTACTCTGATTGCAAATAAATAGTGTTAATTAGACCCCTGAATCTCCTGCTGCGAGCATCTTATCGAGTCTTAAACTTCGTGCCCCTCGTAGGTTCCTTGTGACCGTGTTTGGCGTTGATCCATAAAACCAATCTCCCTTCACTGGAAGTTTGTCTTTCTGTATTTGCTTCTAACCTCTCGGAAGTTGCAGATTTGCCTGTAACCCCTATCTTCTCTTCATCCTAGGATACGACCAACCAACTACACAAATGCACAGAATACGGCTTAAAACATGATAAGCCAAATATTTGTGATATAATATACACATGAGTACTGAACGTCGGCGAGAAATTCCTGTACATAATTAAAGGAATGTGCCGCAACGATAAATTCACTTTGGATCTTAAAACATTACCGCTCACGTTCTTCACCTTTTGGAAATTCAAATGAAAACTGAACTTAAAGAACAGTGCACGCAATGGTTATTGTTTTTCTGGCCGTCAATCCGAGCCTGGTTTGACGTCGCTCTCCATGCTCTGTCTTCTATTCTCTTTTTATCCGCACTGTTCATGGCCCACTTTCACTTCCGTATAACGCTATACTGCAGACAAAGACTTTTTTACATATAAATATATATATTCAATATTGACAAATTTCTTTTTTCATAAATTGTTTCCTTGCTTCTGCCAGTCAGCATTTTATATCCTGTTTGTTATGTTGCTATCCTAATAGGAAAACTCGTCCACTGCTTTTTCTTTCATTTCCTAATTTTATTGCCTCGGCATCGCCTGATTTTTTCTGGAGTACACTCCTACAGTTTCATATTACTTTTGTTGATAGTTATAACCTATTTTCACTTCACTATGCATTCCGTTCAGTTGATTTTCCAAGTCTTTCGCCGTCTTCGACACAATTACAATGTCGTTACAAAACCTTAAGGTTCTTATTTATCCTCCCTGAATTCTAATTTTTCATATTACTCACTGGTTACCATTACTGCTTGCTGAACGTACGAACTGCGTAATATCGATGATAGGTCGCAACTTTTTCTAATCCTGTTCTCAATCACAGTCCTACTTTCATGTTTTTTGCTCTTATGTGAGTAGTCTGGTTTCTGTAAAAATTGCAGATAACATTTTCCTCCATGTATATTATCTCTTGATTACGTCAAAATATCAAATGTTTCCGTTCAAATTCGTCAAAAGCTTTTCCTAAAAATACAAATGCTATGCGGATCTGCCTTTCATCATTTTATCTTCTACGATAAGGCGTAGAGTCTATATTGCTCCCCATATTCTGATCCAGAGTTATCTTCCTTCAGGTGTGTTACTACCAGCCGTTCCATTCTTCTGTGGACACTTCGTATCAGTATTTTTGAAACTGCTGATTCTGCGACATTTGTACCTGTCAGCACCTGTCTTACAATAATTGCACTCTTGTTCCGATCTGATAATACTTAGCGTGTGTCATGTGTCCTGCATACCTGTTGGAATAGTTTTGGCATGACTGGTTTTGTCAGCGATCTTAATAATCCGGGTCCGCAGCTCGTGGTCGTGCGGTAGCGTTCTCGCTTCCCGCGCCCGGGTTCCCGGGTTCGATTCCCGGCGGGGTCAGGGATTTTCTCTGCCTCGTGATGCCTGGGTGTTGTGTGATGTCCTTAGGTTAGTTAGGTTTAAGTAGTTCTAGGGGACTGATGACCATAGATGTTAAGTCCCATAGTGCTCAGAGCCATTTGAACCATCATTTTTAAATATCCACAAGTATTCTCTTTTCCCTACTTCGTTTACACCATTTTTATATTTTCTCCTTTCATCATTTATGTCTACTGTCTCGTGTCTTATCCAAGGATATCTACTAGCTCTATGTTCTACCTTGTTGCTCATTTTCCTCCTTTCCTTCTTTCACTACTTCAGCTCTCAAAGCTACCAATTCATTGTTCATTTTATTTCTTTCGCCTTTTTTCAGTGAGTTGTTACCAAAACCTGTCTTTAATTCTCAACAGATTCTGATCACCTGAACTTATTCAGGTCCCATCTACTTAATTTCCTATCTTCCTGCCATTTATTCAGCTTCATCTAGTTTTCATAATCAGCAAATCCAGTCCTTATTTGCTCGTACATGTTATGCAGTTTGAAATCTGGTTTTTCAATCTTTGTCTTATACAATCAGTGAGAAGCCTTCGACTGTCTCCGGGTCTCTTCCACGTACGCAGTGTTGTGTAGTGACTCGTAATTCAAGTATTACTGGAGTTAAACTGCAAAATTATGTTTGGCTTTATACTCAGGCAGTATGATTGCGAACAAGCTGACTCTGAAAATGAGCAGAAATGGAAAACTATAAACAATAAATTGTTGGTCACGCGTGTTTTCTATTTTCTGGGCATAAGTCACAACGCATTTTGATTCTCTTGAAAAATTTGCAATATTACTCTGACGACACCGTTTTGATCTTTTCTTAACAATAAACAGCAACGCACACTAAAACTTATCATTCATTTTCTGTACTTCTCTATCGTCTTCAAATTCAAAGTAGTCAACAACGGCCCATTTAACTAACGTGATATTCGAATCGAATTTTTCAGTTGGTATTATTAGTTCGTGGTAAATGTAATCTTTAGCAGTCATCCTGACACTGAAAAATAGGAGCTTTCTATTTGCAAACCAGTATTCAAGAAATTCACAGACCATGCGTTGCATCTTGAATCTTGATTCAAATTTCACAATCCTTGTCGTAATTTCTGGTTTTAGTTTTCCATCACTGTGAAAGTACAAAAAGTGATTTGTAAGATATTTCGCTGGTTTCACTGTGACAAACAGCACATCGGCGACCCATCCAGGTGCTAGTTAAGCCCCGTAGCATTTAAGTGTTCATGGGAACCGGTGTTACCACAGCGGCAAGCCGTTGGCACGTTTCAATGTGACAGTTTGTGTTAATACCGTAACATCACCCTCACTAGCACGGAGATTCAAAAGCAGAACTGGAAGAGTTGCGTATCGTATCTCCATTCTGGGCAAATGTAACACTGTTTGGCAATATGTGTATTTTTAGTATTTTTTTGTTTGCTTTTCCGATAATAATCACACTTCAGCGTTATAGGTAAGCAAATACCTGGTTTTCCAACTAGTGTTCTATGGCATTTTCTAGTACATGAGCCAAACTGTGTGGCCAAGGCCCACTTGTAGTCTGTATAAAACTTCAGAGTATGTGTTCCTTTAGCGTACCCTTGCCGTTTATGCAGTGGAAACACACAAAGGAATAACAGTGAGGTAGAATATAAGCCTGAATGCAGTCCAGTCGATGTCCTGTAGATGTATTTTTAGATATCATGTGAGTTATTAAGCGAAAGATGCTGGTGAAATTAAATTTTTCTTAAGTTTTATGAGCGTGTCAAAGGACTAGGTAAAGAGGATTCCTAAACAACGAAAGCTAAAATACCGAACGACAGGCAGACAGAAATTCAAGCATATTCAACAAATATTGCACAACTTTCAATATTTCCGAACATATTGAAATTATGTTGGCTGTTCAGGTGTGTAGTACGACATCGTGCGATATAAGTAATGCCTCCGAATTTTTATGTAAAAACTCTTAACGCTTTTCAAATAAAACAAACATTATTAACATTCTACATCTTTACTCTTCATGCCTACATATTTAGTTTTCAACTAGTCACCCTAGCGACAATCACATTTCTCCCAAAAAGTTACCATTTTGTTGATACCATCACTGTAGACTGACAGACTTCGTTGGCGGAGCTACAAGCTCAACTCTGCTTGCACCGCTTCATCACTGTCAAAGGGAAGTCGTCGAAGGTGTTCTTTAACTTCTGGAAACAAATGAAAATCGGAAGGAGACAAGTCGGCATTGTATGGAATATCAACAATGACAGTGAACCTACAGCATCAGATTGTTGCAGATGTCACAGCGGTCGTGTGTGTTCGGGCATTGTCATGCTGAAGGAGAGGGTGGTCCATGTGTGGACGAACACTTCTAAATTGAAACTCGATTACAGCACGCTATTTCTCACGCGCCGACATAATTACGTTACACGCCGCCATTTTATACGCTACAGTTCGGAGCCCTCTAGCGACAGAGGGCTGCAAATATGTAGACACGAAGAATAAAGTTGTAGAATATTAATAACGTTTATTTTATTTTAAAAAACAGATAATGGATAATGTGTGACATTATCAAGATGGAAACTGAGGTTATGTTAAAATTAAAGATGCTGATGGGCGAAATTGTGCTTCAATTGCCCCAAAATTGTACCACCTTGCTCCAAAACAGAGAAATATAATGATCACCAACTGTATTATATGGTTGTGGTGACAATTGAAATACACCACAGAACGTATACGTTTTCAAGCAACAAGTAGCTTTCGCCATCTACCTTGCATGATGGATAGCCCTGAAGTACGAAACTGTGAGACACATCAGCTTATTCTGAAAATTCAGTATAACTCTCTCTGGGCCGCTGTTCCCTCGAAATATCGATTTCATACATTTAATGTCTGCATGATAAGCACAAGAGATGTTTTTCAATAAGACTGTTAATCAAAACACACGCATAGTGTCTGTATTTAATGCTATTACCTCAAAATTGAATCCATTAACACGGGACTGAAAAATCCACACATCGAAAATTTTGCGTGTTCTTTTCCATACTAAACTCAACGTCAGAAAATGCATAAAATTAAGAGCATTGAACGAGTAGTGAGACAGGAGTTTTTGACGTCAGAATAGCACTTTTTACTCTCATCAACAAGTGCACTTCAGATTGTAGTGCCCATGCGTATTTGGCAATGCGACATGGGTGTTATATCACGATGATTGGACGTCAGTGAGACGTGACTTGTCGCAACAAGCCAAACGCTCTGTCACCTAGTTCAGTCTTGCTGATTCCTGCGCAAATACCTTACGGTGTTTGACAACAATTTGGGTGTTCAAAATAATTAATTTGACAGTCCGTTCTAAGTTTGCACGTACACAAGTACTACTTAACATAATCTTTTTGATAAATTCTTCTGTATGGCACAAAAGATTCAAAGCGTTCGGACACATCTGAACACACTATAAAGAACGGTGTGTGTGTGTGTGTGTTGAAGAGCACCAATTTAAACAATTAATATGAAGAACCTTATGTACTTTTTTTCCTTTGGAAATACTGTTGAGCCGTGCACGGCTCGCGTTCATGCCATTTATTGTTTGTCATCTTCTATTACGGTAATGTCGTCTCGTTTTCTTATTCCATTTACTAGCGTCACTATTTTCCCGCCTTATTTGTCCGTGAGCGGCAGCAGCAGCACGTATCGATAAGTTCACTGTCGTAACATCTCCGGAGCGACAGATAGTATTTCCGGGTCGTCGTGTGTCTGGCAGTCAGTTGGAGAGGGACCAGCACTGCAGTCGCGACGCTGCAGCAGTGAAGTCGGGGACGAGGCGCCGGCGAGGCGCGGACAGCCAGTGCTCGCCGACCGCTGGCGACACACATGAACTGTCCGAGAGAGGCAGATTGGAGCGGGACGACCGTTGGTTGGTCGTCTCATTGGCCGACGTATATCACCGTTTCCGGGCCTGGGCAGTCGGTCGGTTGGCGTGGAACATCTAGGAAGTCTCCGTTGCGCGCACTCTGACAGGGACCGCTGGCGGTGTGCACGAGCGGTTGGAGTGAGAGGTTCTGCTTGCGAGTGCTATCAAGTTCGTCGCCCACCGATCTTGAACATAAAAATTGAGTCCTCACTTAACCTACTATCGAGCCTCAACTGTTTACATTTCTTCGTTTAATCCTGGTCGTCGCTTTTGGGACATTCCCACAAGTAACAACACCTATGACGGCTGGAATCTTAGCCGACTTGAATAAAGTCGGCTAAGATTCCAGCCGTCTTCCTGTGGAGTTTAACTTAATTTATTCCCAGTTATTGAAGTTTACCAGTGGTATCTTATGCCTTGTTGCTGTTGGCGTTCCGGTTACCTGCCCTGGTCGTTGACATAATTTTTGGCACTGTGTTTTCCTCGTCGTGTTGTTGCTGTCCAGCGCGGCGTGTAGTTCGACAGCTAAGGTGTTGTTGGTCGTTGTGGGCTTCAATATTCTGTGTGTCGTTGTATTGAAATCTTGTGGTCGTTTTGCTGGTTGCGTGGAGTGGAACTGATTTGGTTGATTGGTCAGTTGGCTGTCTGTCGGTTGGGTTGCCTTCAGATTAAGAAGTCGCTGGACAGGCTGCCTGTGTCACCTGAAAGGCCGTTAGTATTACAGTCCCAGGCCGACCCTTTGAAACTTCCGAGCGCCGTTCCTTGTGTGTTACATAGTAATTTCCCTGTCTGGGTTTTAGTTATTTGGTTGATGTGTGGTCTTCAGCTGAGTATTAATATCTCTTAAATTAATGTTCTTTTCTTGCCCTTAAGGCATGAGATTGTTATTCTTTTATATGGGGCCTTCAGCCGAATTTTACATGAGATGTTTTAAGATAAGGCCTTCTGCCTTTTAAATTGAAACTCCTTTTCTAGGCCTTAAGCCGTTAAATATATTTTGTTGATATGTCGCGTTCAGCTGAGTATTAATATCTCTTAAATTAATGTTCTTGTCTTGCCCTTAAGGCATAAGATTGTTATGCTTTGGTATGGGGCCTCCAGCAGAATTTTGCATGACATGTTTTAAGATAAGGCCTTCTGCCTTTTGATTGTAACTCTTCTCATTGCTTAATATGCGACCTCCAGCCAAGTTCCATTAAAATTAAATTTCTAAGGCCTTCAGCCTGTTTAGATTGAAGATTTAGAAAATATTATTTGGTGAAGCCTCCAGAAGAACCTTGTATTTCAATTTCTTGCTTGGGCCTTGTGTCTTGCATTTTGAGTGTGGCCTTCAGACGATCTAAAGTTAATCAAGGAAGGTCGATTAAAGTTTTGAGTGTTTTGCATTCTTGTTGTAATACTGTGTGTTGATAAATAAAGTTTGTATGTTGAGTGCAACTGAAAGCAACTTCTTTTGGCCCCTTTCCACAACCTAATCCGCTCTGTTCTGCTAGCCCAAACATTTCAACTGTACTCGTAGTATTGGAAATAATTTTCTTGAACATGCCGCCAAAAGAAGGTACCTTTAATATTTAAATTTCTCACCCACCGCCATCTTTAACAATTAAATTTCTCTCCCTCGTAAATATTTGAATTTTCCTGAAATTTTCAAGTTTTCTGCCATCAAAATTTCGATGACATTACCGAAAAAATGACCGTCACAGAGAATGGTGCATGGCTTGTGACCCGTCTTGGTAGGTCAGTGAGTTGGGACATGCGACATCAGAAATGTAAACAATAGAGACAAAGACCCCATAGCCGTACTACTTCAAAGGCATACCAAGGACTATGTACAATAAAGCATTGTAGCATACAAAGCAGCCTTCTGCTTGAGAGTAGCTTTACTTTACTGATTTATCTATCTAAGTCACTCCAAACTGATACTAGAATAGAATGAAAACCAGTTCTACATATTTGAAATCACCCATGTTTCAAATGATTATTTTCTCCTTTCCTCAGTTTTCCCCATAAGAAAGCAAAGGAAAGAAGTTTAGAGCTTAAAGTCCCGTAAACGATGAGGTCATTAGAAATGGAGCACAACCTGGTATCCGGGAAGGACTGAAACCGACCGCGTCCTTTGCATTGCACCATCACGGCAGAAAATCTAAACGTGAATGGATGCATCGGAATTTTACCCATCATCCTCCTGAATGGGCGACCTGTATATGAGCCCTACCACGTCAAAATATAATAAAATTAAAGACGCTTTCAATTTGTAGCTTGACGAGGATACAGGGAGAGTACTTTTTCGACATTTTAAACAATAGTAATGCTTTCGAGTAAATCTGTTACAGTAGTATTATTCAGTAAAATTTGACAATAAGTATCTACTAAAGGAAACGTTGTTCGAGAAATGCTTGTTTTAACAGAGAAATATTTTCTTTGTTTCAGATTGTTCTCTGCAACTGGCTCATCCGACTAGACGCAGACGATATTTAACCGCAGAAGGTAACGTGTACTTTTGTCATCAAACCTTGAGACTTCAGCTCTAGCGTATGGCCGCAATATTAACGCACATTCAGTAGCAGAACTCTGCTTTTGCATCGCAGGAAGGAATAGTTAGCGCCTATAATTATTGCTTTTTAAAGATGAAAAGATCAAATGTTTCTGATTTGGTAACTAGGAGTTCACACACAAATAGTAACGGAATCCTACAAAATGTGACGGGCACGCTGGCAAGACATAAATATGAGACACATCTTTGCTTATTAGCAATCACTGTAATTGAATTACCATTATAATATCTCCATTGCACTACTGCTATTGATAAATAGCTTAATCGTGTGAAACATTGGTGGTGAAGGTCAAAAAAGGAAAACATTAGATAATCTGCACGGTAATTTCTCTATATTGTGAATATTATCTACTTGCCTGTGCTAACTATACTTCAAATTGCACTTTCATCTTGATGCTTCACCACAACCTCTGCTAATGATAATTCTGCTATCAGTGGCTTAGCTTACTGGAATGTAATCTTGGATATTAGATTATTGCAGTAAGATTAGCTGCTCAACTATGGATGCGTATAGGTTTCAGTAACGTTGTATGCTAGTGTAGGGCAGTTCGTGCCGCTATAACTGACGTAACAGTGTGCTGACAAAATCCGGAATCCCCAAATCAGAGGAACGAGCGTAGGTATGGCTCACAAACGAGATTTGGTGTACCCAATTTCCGGAAATGCTTATGCAAACATCGAGCTGGTTCTAACCCCATGTCTCAGATACATAATGCAGCAATAATTGATGGACAAAGGTATACAAATCGGAAATGACTCAACTTACATGCTTGTCGTGTGCACGAGTTTTCCGTCTGATCGTCGGTTAAGGCGACGTTATGACTACGGCGAGGTCTTTCAGCAGAAGAATTACTCCTTAGTACTAATGTATGGCGCACTCTGCAGCATACGCCACTTAATATCTCACCCTATTACTGTATTCAGACGGGAAGTAGTCGCATGTGGACGCTGTCAGTAAGCATTTGCAACTCTTTTGTGTAAACGTTGTAATTTAAGTTAGCTACTGTTGATGCTTAGTGTTTCGCTTTCCTATTGTCTATGAAACAGATTACTTTCTGATATGATATGGGTTTCGGCGAACATCTATTTGTCAGAAATAAACACTTACTCAAGGTGTTAAAATTCTGATAGATTCTCCACTCAGTGTCTCCAGAAATGGTCATTCTGTCGTGGTAATGGTCGTGGAAGCAACGTCTGTTAAAGACTGCTACTCAGCGGTAATGCAATTACAGGATGTCAATTATTGAGCTATATGAAAAAAACGTAAATTAGTTACAAACTACGGCGTGCACACACTTTATTCAACATGTAAACGTCACTACCGGTAGTCGGATTTTGGTTATTACATGTTCGATACGCCTGCCATCATTGGCGATGATGTGACGCAGATGAATAGCGGAATTCTGCATGACCCGCTGAAGCGTCGGAATATCGATGCTGTCGATGACCTTCTGGTGTGTGTTTCCAGCTCAGCAATGGTTTTGAGGTTATTGCTGTACACTTTACCTTTAACATAGCCACACAAAAGAAGTCGCATGTGTTCAGATCCGGAGAATACGGCTGCCGATCGAGGTCCACGCCACTGGCCTCTGGGTATCGCAGAGCAAGAATGCGGTCCGCAAAGTGCTCCTCCAGCCCATCAAATGCTCTCGTGCTTCGATGGGATCGAGCTCTGTCTTGCATGAACCACGTCTTGACGAAATCAGGGTCACTTTGGATAATGGGGGTGAATTTGTCTTCCAAACCTTCATGTACCGTTCGGTAGTCGCCGTAACATGAAGGAATATCGCACCGATTACTGCGTGACTGGACACTGCACATCACCAGTCACCAGTTGAGGGTGAAGAGATTTCTCGATCGCGAAATGCGGATTCTCAGTTCCCCAAATGCGCTAACTTTGCTTAATGACGTATCCATCCAAATGAAAGTGGGCTTCGTTGCTAAACCAAACCATACCAGCATATAAATTCCCATCATGCTCCGCGGCTAAACGTGTAGTTTGAACGTCCTAACGCAAACCGTTCAAAAGTTATGACGATTTTATTTCATGTAGTTCACTAATTGTCACCCTGTAAGTGCAAGTAATCCATCCACTTGGCTGCCGCTAAACAATCTGGCAAATCTTCATTTCTGACAATGTCAATCGTGGTAACAGGTAACAGTTCAGCTGCTAATGAAAAAATACTTGTGTTGAGGTATTTAAGCATCTGAAATTATGAATACTCGTTCAACCGTTTGCCAGATTGTTTAGCGGCAGCCAAGTGGATGGATTACTTGCACTTACAGGGTGACAATATTTATAAGAAGAACCGGACGTAAGAGTAATTCACGAACGCTAGAAGTCGTTCACGAAACCCCCATTTCAGTAGTTGAAATGCGTTTTTCGGCAGCATGGGACGTTTTAATAACGAAAGATACACAGAATATTGAAAGAAGTCCTGAACAGGTCTTCTCGGGGCTTCATGACTCAACAAACTGCAGTGAGAAACTGTAGAAGAAAGTCATTGAGGACCATGGAGAACATTACTCGCGAAATTTCATGAATACATGAACTAACACATTTCAATAAAGATAATAATTTCTTGAACTTACATCTTTCGTTGTGGGACTGGGGGGGGGGGGGGCTTCTGGTGTATTACTATCGCCCACCCTTCCTGACCCACCGGCGAATAGTGAGCGAGAATAATGACTGTTGGATACTCTTCGTATGTGCTCTAGCTTCTACGATTTTCCCATTCTTTTCACAAGATGTGTGTCCGATCATCGTGTAACGTCTCTTGTAGGAATTTTAGAAGTGTCCTCCCTTGATCCACAACCAATCTCTTGTAACATCTGCCCCTGAATCATCTTATCATATTTAAATCCTCTATTAATCGTACGTAGTGAAGGTCCCAGGCTCACGAGATGCACAAAAAATCATCGGTCGAATGAGTGCAAACCATTTCTTTTATAGACAAGTTACATTTCCTTGGTATTATGCAAATGAATCTGATCTTGGCTTTTACTTTTCTTACAACTACATTAGTTTTATATGATCGTTCCATTTTAGTTTGCTTTTGGTGGTTACTGCAACTTATTTTAAAATTGTTGCCTTTTCTGGTAATAAGGACAGTATTTTAATCGATCAGTAATGGATCTTTCCACCTATTATACCACAATACGTTACATTTGTTTACGTTGAGGGTCGAGTGCCAGTCCATGCACCAATTCTCGATCTTCTGCAGGTCTTCCTGCATTTCACCACAGTTTTCCGACTTTGCAATTTTCCTGTCATTCGCTAACAGTCTCACGGTTATCTCACTAACCGCCAGTTCATTTATATACTTCGTGGACAATAAATGAACTATAATCCTCCCGTGATGTACCGGTGATCTCCAAGTTACTTTATACATTTGAAGTTCTTCGCAGTTAAGAATGGCACGTTATGTTTTACCTTCCAGGAAGTCATGAATACCATGACAAATAGCCATTTCAACCGTCTGAAGTCTGCCAGACAAGACCGGCATTTTATAACATCTGTTTACGTCCAAAAGACATTTTTAATTTTCAAAATCTATCCGCCATTTTCTCGCTGTCACTATTTTGAAGGCGACATGCAATAAATCTATCCATCGATTACCCATTACGTCGAAGCATTATTTCAGTAACGATAGTCTATAGTTGTTAGTGTCATCATGGTTTCATAAATGAATGGCTCTTTGCATCAGCGGATTTGCCGAAATAGGGAAGTCTATAGAGTGACACGTTGACATCCAAATAACTGTGCCCCTTCTTTCTGCGAAAAATAACAAGGAAAGCAGCACGAAATGTAAGTTTTCTGACAAATCATAACAGAGATATATCTGTCTGGATGGAGCGAAAGTGAATCAAAATGCATGTTTATTTTACTTACGTTCATGTGACTCATAACGGCGTCAGTGATTCAGAAACACATATCAGCAATGAAAGTACAATAAGTCTGTAAGTAGCCCAAGTTTGAGTAATACCCGATCTTTTTTCACTCCAGAATCCTCACGGAAAAGAAAAAAAATCAGCTTTAGTCTTACAAAACCTGACAGGGTAGCAACCACAGTCACGAACTTGTCAGATAATCTGTATGCTCATATTTTATTCAGTAAGAGCTAGTGTGTAGCTCTGCTGAAAACCTCTCCTAAATCATGGAACACGTTGCTAGTCAGGGCGTCGCTCTGCATCCCACCGATGTACTGAGAGCTTGATTTTTATGAGATGTGTGTGCAAAGAATTCACAAAAGGAGCTCCATAGTTGTACAACAGATTGACGATAGTGATTTGAGCCTATAATTATTGTCCTACGACCTTTCTTGAAAATAGGATAGACCTGTGCTTTTCCAGTCCCATGATATTTGCCGTTTCTCCAGCGACCTGCCATAAATTCCTACTGTAAAATCAAATACCTGCTATAAGATACCAAGTTCTTTCACATACTCTATAAAATGTAGCATTATAAAGGTATTTCATCCACACATCACTCGTCTATTGAGCGACTTTAGTTGACTTCGTACTCTACGATCACTTTCCTCAATATTTGCTTTTTCTAAATTAGTGCGATAATAAAGTAGGAACTGTTCTATGATATTTTCGCAGAAACAAATTTTTGCATATACAGTACGTAGGGACTTCAGAAAGTAAGTTAGACGTGTCGTCTCACACTAAGACGAGTGAGCAAGAAGAGTGGCGCATTGTCAGAAGAGAGTACATGTTTCGGGTATAATGCAGAGACAATTCTGCAGCTGACGGATAATAGGTTCATCACAGAGTGCGAGCGAAACCGGCGATGTAGACGGTACAGTAAAATTCTTGTGGCCAAAACGTCTAAATTGCATACAGAATCACCGTGAAATTACAGCAGTGTATGTCCCACATGCATTGTCACTTCCAGCCGTAGTCAAATGGTATCAACAACTTAACGAAGGCCGCAAAGACATGCATGAGGCCGGTCCAGATCTTAAACCAGTCAATTTCAATTTTTTCGACAAACTAATAGAATATCTTTGTGGGGAAGGGGAGATATTTTCCAACGATGAGAACTTTCATGACAAAGGAGCGGATTCCTATAGTCGATGAACTGAACGACTGGTAGAACGTTCCAAACGTTGTTCACAGATACTTGGAGACTTGAAAAATAGCGTCACGTATCACTTTAAAGTGTAGTGCAGGCATTCAACAAAAGCTACTTGGCCTGCCATAATAATATGCAGCTTACTTTTTTTGTGTCCTCGTAAATGTCTAACAAGACTTCGCATGTTATCTATTAAAGCCCCACATCTTCGTCACCCGAGGTGAATTTCTGACTTTGACTGCTCGGATAATCTGTAATCTATTTCCTGTCATATTTTCTAAGCCAAAATATGTTCTTTCCTTTTTTATTGATTTTAGCAGTATAGTCGTTGGTGATTTACTGTCACCCCTCTCTATGTTAATTGATTCGTAAATATTGGGTCGTTGCCCTCACAAGTTAGTTCTCTAAAAATGATCTAATTGCAGAAAGACGTTTAGAAGAGTCTAATTCGAATCCCTGCTCCTCGCACCTGCTTGAATTGCGTGAGTCTTCCATTCTACAGGAGGCTTGTTGAAGTCTCCACCTAATATGATGGCATAATGAGGGCATTTACCCACGATATACTCTAAATTTTTTACGAAGCGTTTTACCATTTCATATCCGAATGCAGATGGTCTATGAAAACACTATGTTTTCATGTTAGAGCTAACTTTGTTGTTCATCTTCACCCGGATTATTTTGCATTTAGGACCAGCAATAATCTGATCAGATACTGTCGAATTTCTTATGATAGTAAATACGCCGCCTAAAATGACATGTAGCCTATTCTGGGAGTGTAAACTGCAATCTGAATTTGAGATATTACTGTTATTCATTTATTGCTTTCCAGTTCCTAGTTCCAAATACCACATGGGCGTTATTAGTTTTAGTAAGTGAAGCTGATTCGAGACCTTACCATCGACCCGTGTCAATGCAGTATCATTCGACTAGTTGTTCCACCACTCAGCACCATACACCGATATCAGTGATCATGCCTAAAATAATTTCACCACTGAGAAAGAACGAAACTTCGGAAGAGATTTGCCGTTAGATACCTGTCAGCTAGAAGTCGCAGACAGATGTCCACGATAAACCACGTGAAAATAAAGCCGAAAGACATCCGTACAGTAAGTGTGCAGTAAGTCTGAAAGTCTTAATTGACCAATGTACCTACAGTCGAGCCCAAGTTACCCCATGTTTCCTTTAGGTTCAAAAAAATGGTTCAAATGGCTCTGAGCAGTATGGGACTCAACATCTTAGGTCATAAGTCCCGTAGAACTTAGAACTACTTAAACCTAACTAACCTAAGGACATCACACACACCCATGCCCGAGGCAGGATTCGAACCTGCGACCGTAGCAGTCCCGCGGTTCCGGACTGCAGCGCCAGAACCGCTAGACCACCGCGGCCGGCTTCCTTTAGGTACCGCAGGTTCTTTGCCATTACGATAAACTCAGGAATGGAGGTATTGAGCGCACTTGCGTCTGACACAGGTGTCTGAAGGGGAATCTGGGTGTAGGGAGCAGCCCTGCTGACTGTCTCCTTCCTGCTCAAGTCTAAATGGTTCAAATGGCTCTGAGCACTATGCGACTTAACTTCTGAGGTCATCAGTCGCCTATAACTTAGAACTAACTAAACCTAACTAACCTAAGGACATCACACACATTCATGCCCGAGCAGGATTCGAACCTGCGACCGTAGCGGTCACGCGGTTCCAGACTGAAGCGCCTTTAACCGCACGGCCACACCGGCCGGCTGCTCAAGTCTACATTCCAGATGATTGGCAGGTGGATGAAATGCCGTCCCTGTTCCATCAGATCAGGCGGACACATTATGGGCAGCTCAGAGCAGGACAAGAGTCTCTACTTTCGGTCATATGCCTGACCTAACGATACACGCACGCCTACTCACAACTCCTTCCCCCACCCCAATCCGCCGCCTATTGAGGGTCCCGATAGCACGAAACTAGCGCATCTGTGCATCGGCTAGCATGGAATTACTCTGTATACAGACGCCACGGCTTACCCCTTCGACTCCTGAGCTAGAGCGTCGATAACGAAGTACGAGATGAAGATGTAGCTGACGAGCATTCACAAGACTGTAAATCATACGATATTGTACGTTCAATGAGATTATCTTTGTGAACACAAGTACTTCAGATATCTCTATATATTTTAGTGCGTGTGAAACATGCAGACATGCTATTCTTTACGGTTTGTGTTGGATGTACTATTGATGTTAATGTAAAATAATGCAGACTGTATGTGCTTCTGTTTCGAAAAAAATGTGGCGTTCCTGCAATTTCCAGAACAGGTATGTCTCCCAAACGCTGAATTAAATGAAGTGTGAATGAAGCAGAAGCCATTTATAGGACAGTAGAAAGTGGTCGGTAGGCAAGCACGTGACTTACTGGTCTGTGATGCACAAAAGTATAGTGAGCATTATGTATTTCGTTTCATCATCAGTGGTTGAGCGACACAGCCCAGCGATTGAATTTACTCGTACTGTTCCGCGTTGGTGCTGCTTTCACGTGTAAAAACATCCATAAGACTTAATAGAATAGTAGCTAAAATACACTTAGCAGGAGCGTGGCAGACCCAATGTAAATTCTATCCCTTGGGTAATACATCACCTAAATTTAAAATTCCCAATCTAGTTGCTTGCATGGATCTGTTCGTTGGATACCAAAGTCGTCGGACTTATCAGGATTTTGTTTATATAGGTTATTAAAAATCGACGTTTGTGGAGAAAAACTAAACACAAAATGAACACAAGAGTTGCTCACATTATGGGAATCGCTATAAATACAATTCTTGTTTCTGTTATATCGTCGTCCAATAACGATCTACCGTGAATG
This sequence comes from Schistocerca cancellata, assembly GCF_023864275.1. NCBI lineage: Eukaryota > Metazoa > Arthropoda > Insecta > Orthoptera > Acrididae > Schistocerca > Schistocerca cancellata. The sequence continues at coordinate 225,571,627 of NC_064633.1, forward strand.
ATCTCTGACATTATGGACGTAAATAGTGCTTTTCGTCGCCCCTTTTAGCGTTTCCGTGAAGTTTTGCGCCAACTCACAGTACACTGGAAAGTGCGTTGACAGTACAAAGGAGAAATGGAACCTATGCATCAGTGTTCCATAAAGGAAAGAGTGCAGGGCGTCATTTATTTCTGCCTTGATCTCGTAATGCAATATACATTTGGGACGTTAGCCTAACTTCCACAACTCATCAAGGGCACAATAGTGGACGATATCGAAAGGTTGATAGTAGAGATGACTCTCAGGTTCAGAAGCTGTACGATAACAATAGAAAGAGCACTGCGGTGTTGCAAACTGTCACGTACAACGCTAGTCAACTGTATAGTATGCCATCATCATTCAAAACCACACCAAATTGCCATATCATCATCAGAGTTCCTCAATGAACAGTCACGTACTATCAAGGGGCATAGGAAATGGAATACTGGAGATATCGATCCACGCAGGAGACTATGTTGGTATAATTTGTTTACTTGTAGGAAGTTCACCTACGACCATACAAAAACTTTGCTATCCCTACTTCCTGTAGATATCGAGTCAGCCAGCGAGTCACATAGCTCGCGCGGTCCAGCCTGTTTGCCAGCAAACCCGCCCAACAGAGTGATGCCAGGCGTGCGAGATGGGCACAGCCTGCGACATGCAGAAACTGTTAGGACCGACGAAACGCGCCTGATAGCCAGTCCACGGCGCCTCGTTAAGTTCTCCGTTACGTTCAGTATTGCTTGTGAACTACTTACCTGCTTTTGCTCCCGTTTCTCTTCACTTGCTGTTTATGGAACAACATTGACTCACAACAGATTACGCTTAAAGAAACATTTGACGCGCTATTGAATGATGCTCGACAACATGTACAGTATATTCGACGTTCGAAAGAACAGACACCGCATATACGGCCAATGATCACTTCAGTGCGGAAGCACACCACGCTCTCGAACTCTTACGGGAATCAGTGTAATGCCGCAAATAATGAGGATAATGGGCAGGCATTCTACTATATCAGTGGTGTGTGGATAACTTGAGAATTTAGGTCTGACAGGAGACGAGCTACGGTAGTCCATGCAGTTGCCATGACCACCGTGTCCGGATGGCGCAGCAGTCAGCGAATCTGCGTAGTAAGCAGGAGGCCCTGATTCGAATCCTGGTCCGGCACATAGTTTCAACTTTCCCCATTGATTTAAATCAAAGCTCACTGGTAGCTAATGTCATCAATTCCTTTGTATGCTGGGAATCTAAAGTTCAATGTTTAGCTTAGAACCTTGGAATTTTAGACAGCACGAGAGGACGTTTGTCTGTTGGATTATGTAGACCATGCAGTCCACTGGTGCGTGGCCTTCACATATTTCTATCATCTATGCCCGAACGCGTAAAAAGTTCTATAAATGTTTCAGTCCATAAAATCTTTCAACAGAGAATCCTTCAAATACCAGAAAGAAAATGTCTGTGGCGCGAGAAGTAATGTCTGCCTTATAAATGCTGACAACATCATTGTCCTTCCTAATTAACTTTTTCCCCATGAAAAACGAACATAAAAGAACAGAATAAATTGTATACGTAAGTCAGAGAGCAGTTCCAATCGAACAGCAAATTCTATTTAGTGCTTTCCCTATGTCACTAGTGTATGATTGTTCCAGCCTCTAACGTTCTTTGTTTATGATTTTAAATGTTTGAATACTTGATTTTGCAAAGCAATCTCAACCTCATTTTTGGTTCCATATTCCAGTTGCTGTACTTGATTTCGAGCATTATTCAAAGTACGTCAAATGTTTCCCTAATCTGTTTTATTTCTTACTTTTAGACAAATCATTTCACATAACATTTAACTGTTCATTTCATCAATTTTTTTATTCTAGAAGATGGTGATGTTTTACAACAATGACATACCTACCCTGCATGTTCGAAAACTGAGCAAGAATTTTTAAATTTTTACTTTTAGCATTTTGAACCGTCTCAAAACTAACCAAATCTTAACTCTAAGCAACCATACATCAGACAAAATAAGTAAATGCGCCACATGACAGCAGAAGGTGTTGTTCGCCGTAGCATATGTATATGGCCTTAGCGCACATTTCTGTGTTGATTATTTTTTCTAAGCAAAAAATAGGTGGTATTTTTTTCCAGATTCTAAAGTACGGCGTAAAGCTGTATTTCTAGCAGTATATAACATAAATACACCAGCCACCAGCACTAAAATTGCAGCCCATGTCCACTTCAAAACCACCTGATGGGAGCAGTGAAAGATATCAATAAAGCGAGTGTCAATCCAAAAGTCCTATTTGATCAACTCTCAGAATCGGACTTTTGTAGTTTTAAAGATTCCATTTGGTTGAACATTGCATCTATTGAGAAAAAGAGCGTGTTCTTGTCATTGTTTTTGTTGTTGATGATGATGATGCCTTTATTGTGTTATATGGTGATGTTACTGATCAATGGTGCCTGTAGTGTGTTTGAGGACATACAAACAGACAGTACCGTAGTGAGATGCGAATTTAGGTGGTAATTTTTTAACGGGCTAAAGTGACGTTAATGGCAAAGTACTGCTTATCTAAACTGCAACTGGTATACAAATTAAATCCTAACGATGCCTTTTAAAAGCAAAAGTTCCATGAGAATTTAATGTCCATTCCCCTACAGGAAACTGGTGACAGAGAATGCCCTCATGAGTGATGCAGCGACATTCATTTTAGTTATTTGGATCGCTCAGTAAGCACATTGGCTAGAAATGTCGATCCAAGAAATTCAGAGCTATCGTTGATCATTGAGATCTAACTTTATGTATCAATAGGAAATACGTCTTTCCTAATCGGAATCTGCCTACGAGAGTTTTATTTGCTGGCAGAAATTTCGTAGTAAGTGTAATATCTGTATTTATATAGACAGATTCGTGTATTTGATAGCATAGTTGTAGAAAAAATGTTCAGATGTGTGTGAAATCTTATGGTACTTAACTGCTAAGGTCATCAGTCCCTAAGCTTACACACTACTTAACCTAAATTAATTATCCTAAGGACAAACACACACACACACACACACACACACACACACACACACACACACACACACACATGCCCGAGGGCCGGTATCAGCCATAGTTGTAGACTAGCTGGATATTTGCACCAAACTTAGTACACGTATAACTTTGTATCCAAACACAATTAATTCTCAGGAAATAGAATAATTTATTAATGTTTTTTCTTATATCGTCCATCTCAGTTGCACTGATATAAAATTCAGCTGTAGTGGTTATCGGTTTTGGGCTGAGGCTCCCATTTTCAAACCGCGCACTTAAAAATTACAAAGTACATATCTTACAATAACGTGTATGTATATCCATATTATAGGTTCTCATATGCTTATAGACATATGTTGCTATTAGCTGTAATTATTCAAACATGGTGAATACGATGATCATTTTACACAAGGCAAAAAAGGGCCAAATTAGACTTCCTTGAAGAGCTGGAAATATACAGGATGATGATCAAACAACCTGACGAACGGCTAAATTTAAGAATTTAAGTATAATACCTTTTTAAGTTTTTTAAAAACTGTATTATAATGTATGAAGTGTATGTTTCAGATAATGTAGTAAGGGAATGTATTGTTATTTAAAGTACGATGATCATTGCTCAACATTATGTTGTGAGCTTGACGTTGCAAAGTATTAGTACTGCTAGAGATGGTACAGAGTTTGCGCCAGTACGTGCACATGACTGTGGATACGGATTACACTAAGATGTGTAGCACCAGATAATGAGGAATTGTAGAGGTTCTATACTTTGAAACTTCATTATTATACGGTTAGGAGTTAATGTTGGAACTCCATCAGCGATGCTGTATGATACAACAACGAATATAGTCATAGCAAACTGAGGCAGTCGGTACTATAGTGTACGAATTTTTCATTTGGTTAGAACAGATAAATATGGTGATTTCTGTAGGCGACATATTCATGTGATATGGGGTTTCATGACCATGACTAACCTGTAGGCATAATCCATGCCTTGGCACTTCACTAGAACGTTAACTGTCAATATGACCTTACCTATTTCTACTACTGTCTACATTGCTGATATGCTTTCAGGTCTGGATCAGATACGATTTGTTAGGTAGTTCTGGTTGTTAACGACATTTAATATTGTTATAGGTACCACTTATAATTGAAAATGCATTCACATTACAGCGTAAATAACAAGTGATTTGTAATATTCCTGGTACATAAAAGCTACCAACAAATGTATAATGGATTGGGCACAGGACCGCCATACACTACACTCTACTCCGCTAGGAATAATGAAGCTAACGCATTTCAAGGTGCTATAATGTACGAAACGATGTCACAAGTACTATACATAGACATTTGCATGTGATAACTGTTTATGTATTGGAGTTTAGGAAGGTATCACATATCATGACATTATTGTCATGTACTATATTTTTATATGTTCATATTTTACTCATGATGCCTTGTAAGATACAAAAGATTGTTTTAATAAGAAACATTTTAATGCATGATACGAAAGGTGGGAAGAGGTTCTACCCCACAACCCATGCATTGTATGATACAGTACACTTTTCTCACATTATATTATATTATTCCCTTTCTGAGCGAAAATCATATGTTGTTGTATTACTATCGCGCTTAGGGCGCACGCCGCCTAATTGTTTGATACACTTGTACCAATGCATATGACCTAAATCTGTATGCCTCGTGATAGATCATAATAGTTTTAACATACTCTTTTGTAATATAGCCTTATGTAATGATAAATTAGCAGCATTTTATATAATGCTTTTACCTAAGATTATTATGTTTATATGATTACTGCAGAAATAATGTTTAGCTTTGAGTGTGGTCTTCGTGCCATGAATGATGATTGCATCGGATGATGCTCAGTATGGAGCTGTACAATGTTTATTTAATGCGTTACGGCGCGTTTGATACCAGAGTTTACGCTAACACTGTAATTTGTAAACCTATAACTGTTTTATGTCTTTCGCCTTACTTTATTTTAGACAGTAAGTGGCTAACGTGCTGTAATGAGCAGGATATTTTAGGTTTTAGCATTGACTCCTTGTATGCAAGGTAGTAATGCTAGGTACTATACGCTGCTACAAAAATACAGGTTGTATACAGAAGGGCGCGCTATGTCTTCGCCTTTTGGCGTGTACGTTCCATTTGGACGCTACGTTATTTTGTTAAAAGGAAAAAATGTTAACATTTCCTATAATGTAAAAATGATATTTTCATTTGGATCTGTTTTACAAAATTGTCAACATTTTCTGCAATGTATATTTGATATTTCTTTATTTAAAACCCCACCAATAAAAAGGATAATGGGTGAGGCAGCCACATGCGCATGCGCGTATGTATGAAGGCGACACCTACGAAGGTCTCCTGTTGACTACTGTACGTAATATTTGTCAGTTTGGTTGTGTCAGATCAGTAGCAACGGACGCATGGGCTAAGATCAACAGGGGTACTTGTTGCCCACTATACTATTTGCTGTGCCTTTTGGCACCATACTGTATGAATAACTCCGATTAACAGCAAGGTATGCCTACAAGCATATGAGTACTTTTAATATGGAAATACATACTGTATTCACACATTATTGTATGACATGTATTTTGTTCAAAATGGTTCAAATGGCTCTGAGCACTATGGGACTTAACATCTGAGGTCATCAGCGCCCTAGACTTAGAACTGTTTAAACCTAATTAACCTAAGGACATCACACACACATCCATGCCCGAGGTAAGATTCGAACCTGCGACCGTAGCAGCAGCGCGGCTCCGAACTGAAGCGCCTAGAACCGATCGGCCACAACGGCCGGCTCATGTACACTCCTGGAAATGGAAAAAAGAACACATTGACACCGGTGTGTCAGACCCACCATACTTGCTCCGGACACTGCGAGAGGGCTGTACAAGCAATGATCACACGCACGGCACAGCGGACACACCAGGAACCGCGGTGTTGGCCGTCGAATGGCGCTAGCTGCGCAGCATTTGTGCACCGCCGCCGTCAGTGTCAGCCAGTTTTCCGTGGCATACGGAGCTCCATCGCAGTCTTTAACACTGGTAGCATGCCGCGACAGCGTGGACGTGAACCGTATGTGCAGTTGACGGACTTTGAGCGAGGGCGTATAGTGGGCATGCGGGAGGCCGGGTGGACGTACCGCCGAATTGCTCAACACGTGGGGCGTGAGGTCTCCACAGTACATCGATGTTGTCGCCAGTGGTCGGCGGAAGGTGCACGTGCCCGTCGACCTGGGTTCGGACCGCAGCGACGCACGGATGCACGCCAAGACCGTAGGATCCTACGCAGTGCCGTAGGGGACCGCACCGCCACTTCCCAGCAAATTAGGGACACTGTTGCTCCTGGGGTATCGGCGAGGACCATTCGCAACCGTCTCCATGAAGCTGGGCTACGGTCCCGCACACCGTTAGGCCGTCTTCCGCTCACGCCCCAACATCGTGCAGCCCGCCTCCAGTGGTGTCGCGACAGGCGTGAATGGAGGGACGAATGGAGACGTGTCGTCTTCAGCGATGAGAGTCGCTTCTGCCTTGGTGCCAATGATGGTCGTATGCGTGTTTGGCGCCGTGCAGGTGAGCGCCACAATCAGGACTGCATACGACCGAGGCACACAGGGCCAACACCCGGCATCATGGTGTGGGGAGCGATCTCCTACACTGGCCGTACACCACTGGTGATCGTCGAGGGGACACTGAATAGTGCACGGTACATCCAAACCGTATCGAACCCATCGTTCTACCATTCCTAGACCGGCAAGGGAACTTGCTGTTCCAACAGGACAATGCACGTCCGCATGTATCCCGTGCCACCCAACGTGCTCTAGAAGGTGTAAGTCAACTACCCTGGCCAGCAAGATCTCCGGATCTGTCCCCCATTGAGCATGTTTGGGACTGGATGAAGCGTCGTCTCACGCGGTCTGCACGTCCAGCACGAACGCCGGTCCAACTGAGGCGCCAGGTGGAAATGGCATGGCAAGCCGTTCCACAGGACTACATCCAGCATCTCTACGATCGTCTCCATGGGAGAATAGCAGCCTGCATTGCTGCGAAAGGTGGATATACACTGTACTAGTGCCGACATTGTGCATGCTCTGTTGCCTGTGTCTATGTGCCTGTTGTTCTGTCCGTGTGATCATGTGATGTATCTGACCCCACGAATGTGTCAATAAAGTTTCCCCTTCCTGGGACAATGAATTCACGGTGTTCTTATTTCAATTTCCAGGAGTATATTTTGTAATTTTTAGATGTGTGATTTGAAAATGGATGTGTCAGACCGAAACCGTTAACCACTACAGCTGAATTTTATATCAATGGCAAGTGAGACGCACGAAATAAATAAATCAATTATCCAATTTCCTCAGTGCTGAACAGTTGCATACTTAGCATCTCGTGGCAGCATGTCTCGAATAAACGATTACCTCATGTCTAAGACACATCAGCACCGCAGTTTGTGAGGGTAGGATGGATAAAGTTATGGCATGTAAGCATAATTGTGGAACACTTGGAGCAGTTTAACGAAACGCGGTACATGTATGATTTACTATCTGGAAAAAGGTACTGTTGGGGCAAGACAACCAAGTAACCCTCATGGGTTTACAGGGCGATTGCTAGCGATAGGAAGGAGACACGGGTAAATCAGAACTCTAGACACATGGAGCAATTTCAACCAAAATTAATACACATACTTGCACAAGTAACTATGTGGGAAAAAAATTGTGCAGTCCTCTAAGAACGGGGTGGGCGTGCGAAAGAAGCGACGGTAAAAATAATCAAAGACGAACTATTTTAGTGTAAAGTCTGAGGCCTTCTGTGTTGATAGGGAGACTGGTGACAATCCTGACGACATTTCACTCCTGGATGTTGGAGTAGTAATGGAAAGAGTGACATGTAAAGGTTACGGAAAGAACGCTCATTAAAGTCAGATTCGTACATTTTATTCACATACTGAAAAAGCATGTAAATGCATTAAGCTCGTTTTTACAGTACAGAGTGTTGCACCAGTAGAAGCTACTTCGAAGACCAGATGGGCAAATGATTCTAAATATTATCGTTTATTTCGTCTACATTACTCTACAGAATTAAAGGATCACTTTTCCGAAACCTTTTATTGTCTCCCATTGCTACGCATAAGTTTGAAATTTGGCTCAAGAGTGTCTATGACCATAAGCGGTAGTGGTGCGAAAGTGTGGCGCCCTGAGATGACGATCTCAGGCTCAACGACGTTTCAAATTGCGAGGTGTCGACATACGCGAAAAAAACGGCCAGAGCTCGGAAGTACATGTGACGGATGAAGTGGGTTAATGATGTCACACTGGCATCAGATTTCATCACAATTCTGCATAACACCACCGTGGACGTGTCACACTATGGAGAAGTTGTCACAACGCCTCTTATTCACATTTCATATCTTCTTTGCTTTTTCAATGGAGTTCAGCACCGCTACGCACAGCGTTGTAAACACGCGGTTTTCTTAAGAGTGGTCGAGGAAAACATTTGAGACACACTACTGCTCAGAATCGACAAGAAAATGCCTCGAAGGGTGGAAAGAAGGGCCACAATGAAGCCAACCATTTCCTTGGGATGTTGACTCCAACACATTTCGGGATCGAAAGCGACAGTTCACACAAAACGACGTCGGTGACAACTTTTGACACTGTTAACACCTCTACAGCTGTTCAACTCTACTCGGCAAATATAACGAGGCTGTAGCCCCAACGAACGTGATCTCACCCCTTTAGAGTGCAATGTGACTACAGTTTTTTCTCTGGTGTACAGAGTGGAACCACTAGGAACCGTTCAAAACAATTAGACGAAATTTGAACGTGATCCGAAGCATCAAAGGGTGCTTATGCCTTGTCAGGGCTCCTTTTTCACACCCTTCTGTAGTGTGATCGCGGAGGGCTGCAAGCTGCAACACTCACACATGTGTGAATAAAACAGCAAAGGTTCCCTCTAAGACTTCTCAGTTCGTCAAAACTGTCGGTGGCACCCACCTACATGTGTTGAGAATTTTTTAAATGTGCCATTAGAGAGATAACCTACAATATAGTGCCAGGCATCTGCAGGCGGGCAACTGGCTTCAGAGGTGTGTCAAGTGGTCATTGACGACCTATGCGTTACCCCCTGAGGTCATTTCGTATCGATTCTGTGCGCCGGTGTGTTTGAAATTTTCTCCTCGGCTACCCATTAGAGAACTGTGTGATTTGAACACTGAGTGTCACAGTTCTGAGATCCATACAGCGACGTCAAAGGAAGAGGTGGAATGTGAATAAGAGGCGCTATGTCGACCTTCTTATCGCATGACAAGTCCACGGTGGCGTTGGGCAGAAGTGTGGTGAAATTTGATGTCAATGTAACATTAACCCACATAACAGTTCACATGAACTTCTGAGCTGTAGCTTTCTCCTCACGTTGCTGTTTGAAGCGTCGACGACCCTGAAGTTCATTCCGCAGGGCGCTGCACTTTTGCACCACTGCAGAGGTGGTTGGTAGGCACCTTTGAACCAAATTTCAAACTTATGCGCCGCAACAGGAGACCATTATATGGTTTCGAAAATGTGATTTTTTTAAATTATCATGCGCAGTGTAAAATAGAGGACAGCCGCCAGGGTAGCTGAGAGCGCTACTGCTCTGCTTCCTGGACCTTGGGTAGGCGCGCCGGCCCTGGATCGAATCCGCCTGGCGGATGAACGACGAGGGCCGGTATGCCGGCCAACCTGGATGTGGTTTTTAGGCGGTTTTCCACATCCCACTAGGTGAATACCAGGCTGGTCCCCATGTTCCGCCTGTTCCACGACTCACAGACATCTGAAAACGTTTGCACTGTTCCATGGCTTACACTAGACACAGAAGCAATCAAATCCGCCTGGCGGATGAACTACGAGGGCTGGTATGCCGTCCAACCTGGATGTGGTTTTTAGGCGGTTTTCCACATCCCACTAGGTGAATACTGGGCTGGTCCCCATGTTCCGCCTGTTCCACGACTCGCAGACATCTGAAAACGTTCTCACTATTCCATGGCTTACACTAGACGATGAAGCTGGGGTACACTGATTCCATCCTGGGGGTTTTCGGGTGGTGGCAGGAAGGGCATCTGGCCACCCTCTGCACCTAACACTGCCAAATCAATACTAACATGGCTGAACCTGCGTGACGCAGGACCAAGGCCCCAAGAAAGGAAGAAAGTGTGAAATAGAGGACGTAAATTATAGGTTTAGCTGCTCATACTATTTGCATATACAGTGCAGTCATCTGATCTCAAACCTAATAGCATGCCATGGAAGATCCCTGCAAAGTGGACACCCTGAATACAATAATAATAGGGAAGACATAATAAACCAACTTGTGTCACATGTATAAATTGCATTCTTCTTGGCTGAATGTTATTTGTGCATTGGTATTCTGAACTCAGTTTAGAGGAACACAGAAACACCAGTGTTAGGATTTAGTTATACCACAATTACATATCAATCACAAACGATTATTTCAAAACTACACATGCTATCTCACTATGAAGAACCAGTGTGGAGTGAAGCCCAAAGATTCTGTAATTAGAGCAACTAAACAGTCTAAACGGCTTGGGATGTAATTAAATAGAGGCTCGGTGTCACCTTGCACTCTTTTCACTAGCTAGTCCACATTTGCAGCAGCTGCGGTTTCTGTATGATGATCAAAGTCACCGATATACAATATGCCGGACATGTTTGATGGAGGACACATCAGGCGAACGTGAAAGCCAAGAGAACAGTAATAGCTATCATCGTTCATCAAACAAAGGTTGCACCTTCCTTGCCACATCTGACAGAGAATTGTCCTGATCAAATTAGACATGTGAAATTGCCTGATGATGTAGTAGTACCTCCGGTTCTAAATCTTCCCTGATGTAGGGATCGCTGTTGAGATGGTCATCAGTACGTAGCAGACTAGTTCACGCGATATTAAAGATGCGACTGCCAACTATTACACGTGGCTTTGGTCCACTATACGGCTCAACAAGAAAACTTCAAAAATTGTTGTCACCGCCAATTGAGTCATACAGGAACGCGACTGTCACACTATAGTTTGTAACAATCCATTCTGTGGGCGTGTTGTGTAGGTCAATACCTGAGTGGCAGTATTACGACTTTCTTTTATGCCTTGGTTCTACACAAGCCGTAATCCCTGTACGAGCAAAATCGTCACGGTAAGACAAACTTTATTTCCTGTAGATTGATTAGCTGTTATTGAACTGCCATTGAGGCCTTTGACGTAGGAAGGGTGTGCTAACTTCCGAATTGAATGAAAGGTCACAACAGAATAAGTTTAGAGGCAGTTACAGCGAAACCTATTGTAAGAAATAAAATTACAAATAATTTCTAGAAATGGACTGTGCACAAATACTGGAGTACCAACCAATGTTTTTCGATGAGAGTACACGTAAACTGGTACCACCAAGAGGAGGTTTCCATATAAGGAAATCACCTGGGGAAACTTATAGTTCAGAACGTCTTCTTCTAAGCAAGAATTGTGTAGAAATTTATGTTGTGTTTTGGGCGATAATTTGTGGCTTTTACTGGGTCACGATCAAAAGGACCTTAACGGTAAGACATGTGATCATTTTAGGTGGCTTTTTTCTTAATTTCACAATCAGAGCCCATATTCCAAGACGAGCGTGTTGATGAACACCTTTCCGTGTTGTTTGAGTATTATCACCCATGGCTGTCGGTGCAGGGAATAAATTTAAAGGTCCTTAAATATCTTTCAAAATCTCCCAAAAATATTTGACACAGTTTTGCAGAAGTCCTTATCAGGTCCCAAAAATCAACATTAAAGACTTTTATTCATTTATGCCCAGGAAGACACACGGTGTCCTAGATGCCAAACCTAATCCTGCACCACATCACGTTCGAGTTCAGTGTGAAAGGGAGTTTTCAGCGCACAGTGTGTCTCGCAGCCAGCCTGATACCGCGGCGTGCCAGTGCCCCCGGCAGGGCGCGACCTCAGGCCTGCGATGTCGCTGCCGCCGTCGCTGCTAGGCGTCGATCAATGCCCGCAGCCGGCAGGCGCCACGCCGCGTCGCGCCGCTAGTGCCCTCCCGCGGCTGCCCGCCATACTTCCGAGAAATGCAGCACGACGTTCACTCCGCGTCGAAAATTCATCCTAGCCTTCTCCGACCTGTCTATCTTCCTGCTTCCACACAGCAGTATATTTTGTTGTAGCGTAATCTTCTATTTCTTCTGCTGCTCTTTCTTTGGGATGTGTCAGTCAGAACACTCTCACTTCCCAGTGCCCTGTGCTTCGTTTTTTAACGCCATTCAGCATTCCAAGTCTTTTTCATCCTCTCCTCCTTTTTCCTGAAATTTATCCTTCAATGACTCTTCATTATAACAATTTTTTTCTCCTTAGATGGCCCATCCAAGATGTTTTCCTCATTATTAACATTTTCACTAGTTTTCTTTCTTCTCTTTTCCTTAGAAGTATTTCTACATTCGTCATTCCGTTAACCCATTTCACTTTTATCATTTTTCTCTACAACTTCATTTCAAAACTATGCATGTATTTTTCATCTTTCTTTTTAACTGCTCCTTATACCCTAACATGTAATACTATGACCAAGATAGAACACATGGCGAATTTCTTTTTCTATTTACAAAGGGATTATTTTTGCAGTCAACAAACCTTTCTTCTTTTCAAAAGCTCTTTTATCTTAAGATATTCTAAATTTTATTCCCTCGAACACTTTCCATTTTCTGTCACCGAACTTCGTTAGTAACTGACAGACGGGACTTGTTCAAAAGTCTTTTTTTCCAGTGATATTTTGATGGAACCTTCAAGTTAGCCGATTCTCATCACTTTCGTCTTTTCAGTCCTCATTCCACACTCTTTTCTCACTTTTACGGTCCTGACTTCTAAATTACAGGTCTACATCTCAACTAAGCCAACACTTCTTGATTAGCTGCATACGTTATTAACTTTAACCTTTTTCCTTCAACTATTACGCGTCTCGCTGTTTCTAATGCCTTGCCTGTTAGTTTACCCACATAAATATCGCAATGCGTTGGTATCAAGCGATATCCTCATCTGACGCTCTTCCGATATTTGTCTCATCAGTTTCCTCGTCACCAACCATTACTGCCACACTCTTTCTCGTGTGGGGTCCCTCTGTAAATAACTTCTCCATATTATCTACACCAATACCATTTAAGATTTTGAGAAGGCTACTCCAGTTCTTTCTGTCAAACGACTTTTCTCAGTCAATAAAACAGACGTACATATACCCGTATTCTTCCTCCTATTATCTTCATACATCCAATGGCATTTCGTATTTCTTTTCCTTTCCTGAATCCTGATCATGCTCCAGGTTTTCCTCAACATCACTTCTATTCTTCTGAGGGAAAGGCTACACAAAGCGGTTGTAATATGGTGTATGAAACTGACTGTGAGCCAATTGCTCTCCTCCTTCTAAGATCCTTCGTGGCTTTTCAACCTGACAACTTAGTATCTTCGATCCTCTGTCCATTACGCCACATTAAAATTCTGTTCCAATCTTATTGATGTGTGACTTCCTTGTGAATCACTTTATTCCTCAACATATTCCTTCCAAAGGATTGTCTCTTCTTCTCTTGCTGACATAGTTATATTTTCATTTGGTGTATCCTATTTGACGACTTTTCATGGACCTGTGTTGTGATATTTTTAACAGTTCTCTAAATTGCTGCTAATTTACCTTCCTTTTTCAGTTCTCCCCGTAATGACTTTTCATTCATTTTTTTTTCTAACTCAATCAGTTAATCTTCTACGCTAATTTTTCAGCTTTATATTCTGGTATATATTTTCTTGTAAATAATTGCTACGCTTCCATTTTATATTTTATACATCTTATCGTATACAGCTGATATAATCCATTCTCCCCCATTCTTCTATTTCTTTCCAATTCCTCTTCTTTTTCATTTTCAAACCCTTTGTAAGGGTAATGGTACGCTGGCTGCTGAATCTTCTAGTTTTTGAGTTTACACCTTAGTTCCTTCAGGGTTCAACTTAATCACGTCCCCTTGTCTTACCGAGTGTCTTTTCTTAACATACTTTAGCTTTGTACGCATGTCTTACACTGGCGACTAGTGATTGTATCAGCATCTGCTCCAGCGAAGATTTTTACCGATTTACTACAATTCTTTAAAATTTTTCTTCTGTTATCTTTCGTTATCACCAGGATCTTTACATGCAAATTCACTAAGTTGACAAACATCATGGGATAGCGATATGTTCATATACAGATGGTGGTAGTATCGCATACACAAGGTATAAAATGGCAATGCACTGGTGGAGACACAATTAGTATTCAGATGCTTCATGTCAAAAGGTTTCAGACGTGATTGTGGCCGCACGACGGGAACTAACGAACTTTGAACACAGAATGGTAGTTGGAGCTAGACGCATGGGGCATTCCAAGTCGGAAATCGTTAGGGAATTCAATATTCCGAGATATACAGTGTCAAAAACATGCCGAAAATACCAAATTACAGGAATTACCTCTCACCACAGACAAAGCAGTGGCCGACGGTCTCCTCTTAACGACCGAGAGAAGCAACGTTTGCCTAGAGTTGTCAGTGTTAACAGACAAGCAATATTGTGTGAAATAATAGCAGCAATCAATGTGGGATGTACGACGAACGTATCTGTTAGGACAGTGCGACGATATATGCCGTTAATGGGCTATGGCAACAGACGACCACGCGACTGCCTTTGCTAACATCGCGACATCGCCTGCAGCGCGTGTCCTGGGCTCATGACCATATCCGTTCGACCCTACACGACTGGAAAACCGTGGTCTGATCAGATGAGCCCCGATTTCAATTGGTAAGAGCTGATGGTAGGGTTCGAGTGTGACGCAGGCTCCACGAAGTCATGACTCAAGCTGTCAACAGGGCTGTGTGCAAGCTGGGGGTGGCTCCATAATAGTGTGGGCTGTGTTTACATGGAATACACTGGGTCCTCTGGTCCAACTGAACAGCTCACTGATTGGAAATATTTATGTTCGGCTATTTGGAAGCTGTTTGCAGCCATTCATGGACTTCATGTTCCCAAGAAAGGATGGAACTTTTATGAATGGCAATGATCCGCGTCACCCGGCCACAATTGTTCGCGATTGGTTTGAAGAACATTCTAGCTAACGGAGGGAACGATTTGCCAAGCCAGGCCACCCGACACGGGACATAATCGAGAGGTCAGTTCGTGTACAAAATCCTGCACCGGAAACACTGTCGTAATCGTGGACTACTGTAGAGGCAGCATGGCACAGTATTTATGCAGGGGACTTCCAACGACTGGAGGAGTCCATGCCACATCGAGTCGGGGCAGTACGCCGGACAAAAGGAGGTCCGACACGAAGGAGGTATCCTTTGACTTTTGTTACGTCATTGTAGTCTTCGATAATAGTTTTTAAATATTTGTAATACATTTTAATTAGTTTTCCATCTATTCTTTTCCAAAGTCCGTATTCTCCAACTACATCACCAGGCTTATTGCAGATGATGCTGTGGTGTACCGAGAGGTTGTAACAATGGAAAATTGTACTGAAATGCAGGAGGATCTGCAGCGAATTGACGCATCGGGCAGGGAATGGCAATTGAATCTCAATGTAGACAAGTGTAATGTGCTGCGAATATACAGAAAGATAGATCCTTTATCATTTAACTACAAAATAGCAGGTCAGCAACTGGAAGCAGTTAATACCATAAATTATCTGGGAGTACGCATTAGGAGTGATTTAAAATGGAATGATCATATAATGTTGATCGTCGGTAAAGCAGATGCCAGACTGAGATTCATTGGAAGAATCCTAAGGAAATGCAATCCGAAAACAAAGGAAGTAGGTTACAGTACGCTTGTTCGCCCACTGCTTGAATACTGCTCAGCAGTGTGGGATCCGTACCAGATAGGGTTGATAGAAGAGATAGAGAAGATCCAACGGAGAGCAGCGCGCTTCGTTACAGGATCATTTAGTAATCGCGAAAGCGTTACGGAGATGATAGATAAACTCCAGTGGAAGACTCTGCAGGAGAGACGCTCAGTAGCTCGGTACGGGCTTTTATTGAAGTTTCGAGAACATACCTTCACCGAAGAGTCAAGCAGTATATTGCTCCCTCCTACGTATATCTCGCGAAGAGACCATGAGGATAAAATCAGAGAGATTAGAGCCCACACAGAGGCATACCGACAATCCTTCTTTCCACGAACAATACGAGACTGGAATAGAAGGGAGAACCGATAGAGGTACTGAAGGTACCCTCCGCCACACACCGTCAGGTGGCTTGCGGAGTATGGATGTAGATGTAGATGTAGGTTCTTTACCATAACGTTCGGGTATGTGAGAGGTGTAGACGTGTTTGTAACCAGTTGAATGCACCACAAAATGGTGCTCACGAAAAACCAGCGCGTGTTCATTGTCGATTGCTGGCGAAGCTCTATTTATGGAAAACGTGTGCAGAACTGTTGGCACAATAGTTTAAGACTGGAAATGTTTTTTTAAAAAAAAAAAAAACATCTTCAGCAAAGTCTCCAATGGAAAACTTAATAGTAAAATGGAACGAAACGGGCTCTGTAGCGAATTAAAGCCTGACTGTCCGAAAAGAGCTCGAATACCAAACAATATTGTTCTAGATTTTCCTTCACTCCAACAACGTCCGTCGAAATTTTAACATCGTTTGTCTATGCAGCTTGCGATTACGGGACTGTCTTGTCGAAAATTATAATAAGGGACCTCCATCTGTATTTTCACACGTTAATTGTTGTACGCGAGTTAAAGCGTCCAGAGGAACTTTCGTGTTTTGAATTCTGTCGGTGACTTCTGAGTGAAGTAGAATCAGAACTTTTGGTTCTTCAGTTTTTCGTCTCTTCAGATGAGTCCTGGTTCAGCCTGTCACGCCATCACGCAACAGAAAGTAAACATCAGCACTTTGAAGAGCCATTGTACAATCTCAAGACTGGTGTCAGTAATCCGCACGCCAGGAACTGTTTCATTCACATGTAGATCAACTCAAAGAAGATGAACGACTTTATGGATATTTTCAGCAATTGTGCACACCACGTTGAGAGTCTTATCACGAGTACATGAGGTGGTCGGTGAGGAGAGGACAATCAGCAGAGGCAGTGCAATCTCGAGGTCACCTCAACAACCTGATCTCTAGCGCTTTGATTTTTACTGTGGGGTAAATCGAAGGGTCAGGTGTACTCATATAACCCTCACACAATGGAAGAGCTGCAGCAGAATGTTGAAAACGCTGTTGCTGCTCTCCCTAAGGTAGAGCTGCTACACGTATCTAACAGTTTGATAAATCGAACACACCTATGACTCGATATCAGCGGTGGACATTTCCAGTATCTTCAATGATGTTCATTAACAAAAGTCAGTCCTGTGTCAGTCTTACTGTAAATCAGGGCTTCACAACATACGTGCTCGCGGAGCACGCTGTGAGCAGCAAGGCGCGAGCACGGAGCAGCGCGAGCACGCTACGACCCACTACCGGACCAGAGCGGAGAGTGGGGAGAGTCATGTGAGGCACACAACAGCTGCCGCCAGTCAATGTAAATCTGCGGCCACCTGCAGGGATATCACTCACGAATTATACTGCGACAAATGAAACAAATAAAGAAGAATGTAAACGTGCCAGATAATTTTATTAGCTTACTGTATGTCTCTACATTCGTATTAATTTGTGAACTGTTACACAGTAAAAGGTGTCACTGTGAAGTGTGTGATTCTCGGTTATCTTGTACTTTTTGCCCTTTACAATTGCGTTTATGTTCGGAGGAATTGTTCTTGTGCATTGTTGGCGCAGCGTGCAGTTTAAATTTCGATCAGAAAATGCGTTTCTGAGGCGCGTCTTGTTACATTTCATTCCAGAGAACAGCTGTTCACAAACATACGTGGAACCGAACATTGATATTATTGTAGCCGCCAGTTTGTGCAAACGAGGAAATCTACGCTGAGGGAAGTGTCTGTAGAATTCCAAAATGTTTTTCTTGTTCTGAAATTTGTCTCCGTATTCTCTGTCACACTGCAGGTCAATAATTTCTAGTTGCAGCTCAGGACGAATCTCTTCAATATTCGCTGAATATGGAGAGGAGAACAGATCAAAATCACTGTCTAGTGCTGTCAGATCTTGAAAGCGTTGATCAAATTCTTCCTTAAGGGCAACTAAACTATGTGAATAACGTTCACAGTTTTTGTGAACATCTTGCATGGATGGTAATTTAGGAAATTGAGCTAGATTTCCTGTTTCCAGCTGACTCACCCAAAGTGTCAGTTTCATTTTAAAAGCTCGTATTCGATCTATGAAATGAGTAATTAGCAGATCTTTACCTTGTAGTGAAATGTTCAAAGCATTCAGATGGCTAGTTAAATCTGCTAAGAACGCGAGATCACATTTCCATGAAGGCTCTTTCAATTCAGGAACACACATGTTATTTATTTCCATGAACATATTTATCTCATCTAATAGGCAAAAAAATCGATTTAATAATTCGCCACGACTAAGCCAGCGGACCTCGCTGTTATAAGGCAGGCTACCATACTGGTTTTCTACATCCTCAAGAAAGCTTTTAAATTGTCTGTGTTGTAGCCCATGCTTCCTTATATAATTGGTTGTACGAACAACAACACTCATCACATTTTTTAGAGTGATACTCTTTGCACATAAGTTTTCCTGGTGGATCACACAGTGAACGCCGCTTATTTCATTCGGCACGGTCAGTTTTTGCAATTTCTCCTTCAACAGCACAACGAATCCTGATTTTTTCCCTGTCATCGCTGGTGCACCGTCTGTAGACACTGAAACTAAAGAATTCCACGACAATCCTATATTTTCAACACTTTCTTCAACACTACTTAAAATATCACCTCCAGTTGCAGTGTTCTTCATGACTACTACATCGAGGAGCTCCTCCCTCACCTGAAGATCTCTATTAACACCTCTAATAAATATCGCAAGCTGTCTGTTCCAGTGATATCAACACTTTCGTCCAGAGCTAGAGAATACGCCATAAAATCTTTACAGATATTTGCAAGCTGGCTCTGGACGTCGTCTGCCATGTCCTGTATGTGACGCATAATGGTCATGTTAGATAATGGCACAATCAGAAACTTTTCAACTTGAGATGGACACAAATGTTCCGCTGCAGCTACCAAACATTCTTTTATTAAATCGCCATCAGTGAAGGGGCGCAGGGATTTTGCTAAAAGCAAAGCAATTTTGTAACTCACTCTGAGAGCTGCCTCAGTTGATTTTTCTTCGTCGTTCAGATCTTCTTCGGATAGCTTCCTTTTAAGTTTAATAACTTCCTGTGCACGATCTGGTCCATCACATTTTCCACTTCCGTAGTCTTTCGCGTGGTACGACTTATAATGTCGCTGCAAATTAAATTTCCTAAAAGAATTCAGCGTTTTGTGACATACCAAAGATTTTGCAACTCCATCTTTTTCTGTAAACAGATACAATTCCTCCCAATGGGGGTTGAACTGCGAAAGCATGGTTGGGGTTACACAACGGCGACTTGACATGATTCTTAACCAGCGAAGTGACTGTTAGAGCTGATCGTAGTACTTTAAACGTTACACAGTCGGTGCGAATTCAATAGGCATACTGCGGCCCTATTCAAACGTGCGCGCGCATTTCCCCTCCCTCCCCTCCTTCCCTACTCCACGACCTTCCACCTGCTCGCGAGCACGTGCCTGAGCAGACGCGAGTACTCGCGCTCAAAACCGGCCAGTTGTTAAGCCCTGCTGTAAATGTATTGTGGGTGAGATTTATTTGTCTACCTCGCACTATGTCCGTACAGGCTTGCGCCCTGCCATCCACGATGGGGTGACGCCAAGAATTTCCGTTCCGCGAGTCTAGGACCATACTAGCATTTCCTACATTCTCCAGTACTTCCAGAGAGGGCAAACGCAATTTTTTTCCAAAAATACAATAGTCACATGTCTGGCTACGATCAAAAATAGAAAAAAGTTCTTTGCCTGGAAGTGAACATGTTTTATTTAGCAAAACTGTACTTACTTTTCAGTGATAGAGCATTTAGGTCAGTTCACTTTTTATGATTCCTCGTAGTAAGCATGTACATTATGGGGCGTGGTGGTTCAAACCCCAGTTGGACCATCCAGTTTTACTACTTCGGGTTCCTGAAACTGCCGGACGGAAATGCCCTGATGATTCCTGTGAAAAGAAAATAATCACGTTTTCATTAGTTCTTTGTCGGTTCCAGACTGGGCATTGATTCGCTTATTTTCTTATCCGTCAACGATCCTTGTCTTGATTTACTTACTTTTTTGTCTGATTTTGCTTATTTATTGACGCTTTCTGATTATGTTTTAGTTCACTTACCGGCCGATTTTTTATCAGGGATTCCTGATTTTGTGATAGGTCCTTTACTCTATGATTTTGATTTTCGGTAAACGCTTCTCTATTTTGTTTTCATTACGATACCTTCTCTTGTCAGATCTTGCTTGCATCACATCGCGAAGTGATCCAGCAGCGATACACCCTCAGGTCCGTTCTTTCCTTCTCTCTCTGATCTTTTCGTGAATACAAGTGTTGTGTAATATCAGTTTCGATCTAAGTATACTTTTCTGTTAACGTTAGTCCTTAGACATTCCGAATCTTGTCGTTCATCGCCAGGTCCTACATTATTTTTGTCAAAATTCTCGTATACAGGCACCACCAAACCATTATAGTCAAAAATACAGATGACAAAAAGTCGCAGATGAGTACTTCAAGACCAGAAGTTTCCGGAGGTGGAGGAGGAAGAGGAGATTAGAGTTTAACGTCCCGTCGACAAGGAGGTCGTTAGAGACGGAGCACAAGCTTGGATTAGAAAAGGAGGGAGAAGGAGAGCGGCCGTACCCTATCGAAGGAACCATCCCGGCATTTCCCTTCAGTGATTTAGGGAAATCACGGAAAACCTAAATCAAGATGGCCGGACGCGGGTTTGAGCCGTCGTCATACCAAATGCGAATCCAATGTGCTAACCCCTGCGTCACTTCGCTCAGTAGAAACGTCTAGTATTTTATTGACGTAAACTACTCATTGCTTATAGCAACAACTTTACCTCATAGTAGCTGTTCGTATTAACCACTATTAGTCTCAATACACGCATCATAATAGCGCGTAAGTTTTTGACGCACTACTCAGGTACCTTTGTTGTCTATTGTACAATGGGACAGGCAGCTCGGGCCATACGGATCACTTTCCCGTCATGAACATATCGGGTACATGTCGCTACGCAGCTTCCGTATGTCGTTCATCAACTTCCTCTATACTTTCCACTGGGGTTTCATACACCAACAAATTCTTGTAATCTCGTAGGAATACATCACTATGAATGAGATCCCGCAATCGCGGTGGCCATGGGCACAGGCCTACTCTTCCAATCCAACAATGAGGCTATCTCTTGTTCAGATGATGACAAACATCAACTGGGAAAAGGAATAGGGTAGAGAATGTGCAGGAATGAAGGAGCAATAGTGCGGACAGTAAATTAAAATGGCGTTGCCCGTGTGGTATTACGGACCCTGGTATAGGGATCTGCAGTAGTGTCCGAAACGTTGGTACACCGGATTACTACTTGAAGCAGTCTACAACTCAGAAGAAATTTTTGAAAATCTGCAAACTTCCTGCCACTATTGGTACTGTTACCCACGTACTACCTCCAAAAATTACATTTACAAGAACAGAAAAATCAAAATGACAGCCTCTAAATAGATTAGGACCTCCTATAATCTGCTCTTTATTGGAAGCACCAGCCTCATCTACTGTAATTACCTTCAGCTCCAGAGTTAGACACCTGCAATGCCGAGGCGACGCAGCAGCAGACATTGACCATATTTTCCTTCGTACAGGGGCCTGAAGGTAATTAAAAAAGATGTAGCTGGTTCTCATAATACAAAACACACAACAATGGGTCCTACGTATTTAGAAGATGTCATTTTTATAGTCATGATCGCATATGTGCAGTTTTTGGAGGTGGTACCTGCAAGACGGTGGCAGTAGTTGCAGGAAGACATGCAGATATTAGTGATCTTGAAGCATTTGTAGACAGAGATATCATTGCATAGAAGACCTTCGGGTACCAGAGACAACAGGATTATTTCTGAAGAACAGATATGGAACAATAGTAGCTTATGAATTTACAGTAGCTGCAGCCTCCAAAAACTGTGGCAGGACATTTCAACTAACACTAGATAATGCTCCGGCGTGACGACAAGCGTCGGCACGACGATCAAGAACGGAAGAGCGGAGAGGGCTGTGAGACGGTGTCAGTCAATAGTACGCTGACGAACCCGACACTAAGGCAGGAGCGGCCTCTACACGAGGAGAATATAAGCCCCGCGCCGCCTAGCCGCGGCCGGAGTGGAAGACCGGCCGTCACACAAAAGCTACAGCAGTGGCTTATGAACTGTTTTGATTTGCTTGCATTGAAATTGTGTACACACCAAAGGACACTGATTATTTGCATGTCGCCATTTGCTTGCGACACACCTTTGTGAATACGCAAAGTTAAGTATTGTCAAAGGTGTGTCGCAAGCAAATGGCGACATGCAAATAGTCAGTGTCCTTCGGTATATACAATTTCAGTGCAAGCAACACAATACAGTTCATAAGTCCCTGCCGTAGTGTTTGTATGACGGCTTGTCGTCCCCTCCTGTCTTGGTGTCGGGTTAGTCAGCGTGCTATTGGCTGACGTCGTCTCACAGTCCTCTCTGCACTTCCGTTCTATCGTCGTGCTGGCGCTTGTCGTTACGCCGGAACAGATAGTATGCATGATTCCAACGGAATGACAGTTCCCGGAATGAGTTTTCACTCTGCAGTGGAGTGTGCGTTTATCTGAAACTTCCTGGCACACTAAAACTGTGTGTCAGACCGGGACTCGATCCCGGGCTCTTTGTATACTATGCAACAAACAGTTACAAACACATTATTCATTCAAGATCTCGTACCACCTGTGATATTCGTTTACGGCCACTGAAACAGTAAAGTCAAGTCCCGAATGAGTACAGTATCAGGCAGCAACATACTCCTTATGCTATAATAGTAATATTCGGATTCATTTGTCTCTGTACGTTGACTGAAGTTATAAAATGACAGCGTTATCGAAATAGTTAGAAATAACTTTTCAGAAATATGTCATACCAGTGGTATCAGAATTTGAAGAACTCCAATTATTAGCGTGAAGAAAATAAAAAGCACTGTCGGTTTTGATTCGTTCCTCTGGACGATACGAGAAGCATTTGTACGGGGATGATATGCTTGGCTATCAATCAACAGCTGTTTGCATGATCGCTTGCAGTACAGCATTGATGCTTGCGTCATGGCACATGCTCCATAAACTTTCAAAATAGAAATTCCAGGAGTCATTTTACTGGAAAATATCATTAACCACTAAACATGTCGTTAAACATATGAGCTGAAGCTTCCATGCTTATCAGCAAATGGCTTAAAATTATATACATTTCAGCTTTTATATTTGTCAGTCAGGTAAGTTTGTAGGAAATATCAATAATGTGAATGTAGAAGTCAGGTGACTTTGTCGACTTCTTTGTGAGCATCTGAGGGACAACACTTCGTACTCGCTGAAACGTATATCCAGCACATCCTCTGCACTCATTCAGGTAACACCCAAATACTTAATCAAAGTGCTAAAAAATCCGACAAGCTACTGCTATATACACTCCTGGAAATTGAAATAAGAACACCGTGTATTCATTGTCCCAGGAAGGGGAAACTTTATTGACACACTCCTGGGGTCAGATACATCACATGATCACACTGACAGAACCACAGGCACATAGACACAGGCAACAGAGCATGCACAATGTCGGCACTAGTACAGTGTATATCCACCTTTCGCAGCAATGCAGGCTGCTATTCTCCCATGGAGACGATCGTAGAGATGCTGGATGTAGTCCTGTGGAACGGCTTGCCATGCCATTTCCACCTGGCGCCTCAGTTGGACCAGCGTTCGTGCTGGACGTGCAGACCGCGTGAGACGACGCTTCATCCAGTCCCAAACATGCTCAATGGGGGACAGATCCGGAGATCTTGCTGGCCAGGGTAGTTGACTTACACCTTCTAGAGCACGTTGGGTGGCACGGGATACATGCGGACGTGCATTGTCCTGTTGGAACAGCAAGTTCCCTTGCCGGTCTAGGAATGGTAGAACGATGGGTTCGATGACGGTTTGTATGTACCGTGCACTATTCAGTGTCCCCTCGACGATCACCAGTGGTGTACGGCCGGTGTAGGAGATCGCTCCCCACACCATGATGCCGGGTGTTGGCCCTGTGTGCCTCGGTCGTATGCAGTCCTGATTGTGGCGCTCAACTGCACGGCGCCAAACACGCATACGACCATCATTGGCACCAAGGCAGAAGCGACTCTCATCGCTGAAGACGACACGTCTCCATTCGTCCCTCCATTCACGCCTGTCGCGACACCACTGGAGGCGGGCTGCACGATGTTGGGGCGTGAGCGGAAGACGGCCTAACGGTGTGCGGGACCGTAGCCCAGCTTCATGGAGACGGTTGCGAATGGTCCTCGCCGATACCCCAGGAGCAACAGTGTCCCTAATTTGCTGGGAAGTGGCGGTGCGGTCCCCTACGGCACTGCGTAGGATCCTACGGTCTTGGCGTGCATCCGTGCGTCGCTGCGGTCCGAACCCAGGTCGACGGGCACGTGCACCTTCCGCCGACCACTGGCGACAACATCGATGTACTGTGGAGACCTCACGCCCCACTTGTTGAGTGTTGAGCAATTCGGCGGTACGTCCACCCGGCCTCCCGCATGCCCACTCTACGCCCTCGCTCAAAGTCCGTCAACTGCACATACGGTTCACGTCCACGCTGTCGCGGCATGCTACCAGTGTTAAAGACTGCGATGGAGCTCCGTATGCCACGGCAAACTGGCTGACACTGACGGCGGCGGTGCACAAATGCTGCGCAGCTAGCGCCATTCGACGGCCAACACCGCGGTTCCTGGTGTGTCCGCTGTGCCGTGCGTGTGATCATTGCTTGTACAGCCCTCTCGCAGTGTCCGGAGCAAGTATGGTGGGTCTGACACACCGGTGTCAATGTGTTCTTTTTTCCATTTCCAGGAGTGTATTATTTTCACGAAAAAACTGGGAAGTAGACGTCGTCTTTGTATCCAGTAAGCCAACTTCAGTGATTCTGTAATGGATAAATTAGGCATATGTAGTAACATTCCACTAGATCAAGACTCATGTAAGAATTTATATTTCGATGTGTTAGTCGGAAAGTGAGATTTTGCTGCACCATTTATTTTCATTATATATCTTATTTTTACAGCTTAAAGTTCTAATCCCTAACTTTTATCTTCGTGGAATCAACTTTTTCCAAATTTCATGGTACAATTTACTTTCTTGTAACTGCTCACTAGACGACTCTGCTTTTATTTTAAGTTTAACAGTTTAAAACTTTTTAACAATTTTCAGGAGTTGCTTTATACGCCAAGAATTCGCAAAGTTGCGATTTGGGCTTTTAACTGCTTATTGTATACAGTGGCAACAAACAATCGTTTCGAGTGCTAATTATTTGCATTTTAGAAGAAAATTTCATAAATCCCGTTGTAAAATATTAACTGATCAATTAAATCACGAAAATAAGGTCTCTGAGTTTGTCTCAGATTTCTTTAGGATTTAGGATGCACCCACATATAACTTTCGCTCTGGCGTTTTAATTTTGAAGCTGTTTTGATAATAATGTGGCTGTCACAACGGATCTCACAGGAATCTAAGTTCTTAGCTCCACCACAGAACCTCTTTCACAGGTTTTAAAAACAGAGCTGGCATGTGCACGACAACGTCTTCTGTAAGTCAGTTCTCAAGAATGACCTTTCTTGGGTTCTAAGGAAGAGAGTCCCTTAAGTATTCTCATTACATTGTGTAGCATGTCATAGTATTATAATGTATATAATAATAAAACTTAAAAATGCGGAGGTTCTCTTGCTCCAACATAAAAGTAGTCCCATACAGTTTCTATTAAATTTTGATTACTATTATGCGAATTCAGGACCACTTCTTATGCAAACAGTTGTTTATTCTCATCTCGAAACAATTTTCAGGCGCTTTACGTAATTAGTGCTACGCACTTTAATTCAGTTCTGATGGTGACAGAAAGGGGCTGCGATATGTTTGGGCATCGAAAACAACAATTGTATGCATAATGAGCGAATGTGAATACTCATAATTTAGTCAGCAAATGCGACCGCTATTAGAGCTTCAAAACCAAATGATTATTCAGAAATCTATCTGTGGATAATTTATTTGCATTTTGTATTTCTGCATTTTCAGCAAATGACGAAAATGTAATCTTTCCTCCACTTCCTAATAAAGTGAAGAATGAACATTTTGTTTAAATCCTACTTACCAAAGGAAGTGCTAATTATGGTGCCATGTTTTTTCACTTACTGTAATGTAGGTTCTAGAAACCTTTAGACAAATAACTTCATGTATCATTCACGCTTTGCAGGATATTTCAGATAGGATTTTGTCTCTATAACTAATAAGTGAAGTAATTATTTATTTAGAGAAGTACATATAAGAAACGTTACTCTTTCTGCGGAGTTATAAACATAGTTGATTTATTTATTTTCCACAGATGTAGCAATAGGTTAAAAATTTTTAATAGATCACAATTTTAGCTATAATGAAGCTGATCTATTTAAACCAACTGTGCCCAAATAAATTTAAATCAAATTTATATAAAATTCCGTTAGTATGTTAAAACGTCCAATGTTTTAGGGATGGACGCAACGTGCTCTGCAGTCTGACAGAAACGCTGGCCGCCGGTAGGCCACCATAGCAACTAAGTTTGAGTCACTCACTTAAGGTGCCCATAAAACTGTTCACACCTTAGAATTCGAAATCTGGTCATCTGCCCGATCTGTCAACACTGTATGATGAGGAAGTTTTGTCTTTCACTTGACTGTTGTAATGTTGCATCTGCTCGTCGTTTAGTGGTAAACATCACGCAGTATAGACGAGAAGTACTTAGGTCGTGTCCACTTCTCCTTTTATTTTTTTCGTCCACATTTTGGGTGTCTGTTAAAAGCATGAGGCTGAAGTAATGTCGAAATACATTTCCTCACTTTCTAACTCACCAGTAATAGCAAAATCTTCGAGATACATTTACGCTATAGACCTAGGGCCTTCCTCAATATCAGAACAATTTATGCTCAAGAGATTCCGCTCCATACAGCAGCCACCGGCCACCCAGCACGGGCAATTTGAAACCAACCTTAATAAGTCGATGTGATCCCGATGCGGCCCACTTGGGCATTTCTCTGCTCTCCTAGCGACATCCACGTTATTGTTTAATATCGCAGTTTGATTTTCCGCGCGAAATAATTGCCATAAGCCCAGTGAGAAAAGTGCAGTACCACAACACGCATAGGTTGCTACTAATGTATTTTTCAGTTACCATTTTTATTTGAAATTTTAATATTTGTGTTGCAGTTACCGGATGGATGTCCGCCCCCGGTAGCTGAGTGGTTAGCGCGACAGAATGTCAATCCTAAGGGCCCGGGTTCGTTTCCCGGCTGAGTTGGTGATTTTCTATGCTCAGGGACTGGGTGTTGTGTTGTCCGAGTAATCATCATTTCATCCCCATCGACGTGCAAGTCGCCGAAGTGGCGTCATTCGAAAGACTTGTACCTGACGAACAGTCTACCCGACGGGAGGCCCCAGTCACACGACATTTGCATTATTTACCCATTGGGTTTTACATATTTGAATCTAATGTTGTTTAAGCAGTACAAAATACATTTGAAAGTGGAAAAATATTTACGACGTGTCATTTTTCTGCTTTAATAGAGGACTGAAGGCAGCGGATGCAACTCAAAACATGTGTGTCATGTTTGGTGCGAGTGCTATTGGGCAAATCATGTCAGAAGAGGATTTTCTTGTTGTGATTCTTGACGTTTTCTCGGCGTACTGAATATTCTATGAGGTTTCGAGATTACAATCGGGTCACGTTGACTTCTTGATACAAGAATTCCCCTGACAACCGTTCAGCCATCTCGAAGAAAGATTGATCTGGCATGAAAGATTTTCCGCATTTTCTGCAACCATTCAGCTTACGTGCTACATTTGCATTCAGTAGGGAACGTTCAGTGTTAGGAGTAGAAAAACTGCATGCCCTAATTCAAAACAACAAAAATCAAAGAAGTGACTATTACTGCATTTTTGCTTAAACGTAGTCATTTCGCTCAATAAGCATACCTATGTAGTATTGTTACTGGTGACGAGGTATTATGCCTTTATGTTAACTTCTTATAAATAAATTAATCGCTGAGTCCTAACAAAAGACATCTCCTTGAGCATAGGGGTGTGTGAACAAATATTATTTTGCATTTGAAAGCGCAAAAAAAGAATTGTGCACTACGAACTTCTCCCTAGAGGCATGTTCATCGTAGATGAAATTTTGTGCCAACCCCTGAAACGCCCTTTGGCTGCAATGCAAGAAAAACGGCCGACAAGACTGTATAAAAGTTGCTACTGCATGATAATGCCCCCCTCCCCCCGTGCTCTGTTGATTTCACAAACTAAGTTATCGAGGAGTTTTCTGGGAATTAATTTCTCACGAGCTTATTCCTCTGATCTTGCGCTCTCATTTTTTTTTTCGCTTCTAACGAACGACCATCGATATCATTTCGTTCCAGGCGAAAATGCTTTTCAAACCTGGCTTGTTGACATTTTTAACTCAGAACCAGTAGATTTCTAGGGTCATGGAATCAGTAAATTATCGGAGGATTGCCAGACTGTTTTAGATAATGCAAGAGATATATTTTTGATTATTAATTCATCTTTTATGTTGACCATTACGTTCAATAAACTAGTGGAAAGATCCTATTAAAATATGAACTGCTCTAACAGAAATGAATTACAATTTAACATGATAACATTAACACATGTCTATTTTAATAATAAATGAAGTACCTGTAACAGCAGCATGCCTAAAGTGACATGGCTAACCAAGTGTTATCAAGGTAATTTCTGTTACATGAAATACCAACGGGAGGGCCTCTTAGGTCCTGAAAGAAAATGGCAATTTAATTTGTCGTAATGCAAGTTTGTTTACCTCTGACATCACTGAGAACATCTAGAACTGCTTAGACATTTTTACGTAGTGGATAATAAAAATTAAATTATAATAGGAACAAAATCACGATCTCGTAAACTGACATACGGCCGGGAGAGCGGTGTGCTGACCACATGCTCCTCCACATCCGCTTCCAGTGATGCCTATGGGCTGAGGATGACACAGCGGCCGATCAGTACTGTTGGGCCTTCATGGCCTGTTCGGGAGGTGTTTAGTTTTTTTAGGAACAAAATCAACAAATCATAAAATCACTTCGTATGTTTTTTCCAGTAACATTAATAACTCTGTTCTCTTATTGAAAAAAAATAAAACACTATGCAGTCCGCTACATGAAGCTAACATAATTTACAGGCTCATTCTGAAACACATTTTTCAGACTTGCTGTGTTTTCCACAGAGGTATTCACAGCTCTAAGGGAAGGTAACAGTTGATTTTTCCCGACTTGTTGTACTTGGTCCTTTTAGATGCAGCTTCTTGGCAGCATAGGCGGCACCGTCCGTGTGTTCCTGGGTCTGCTGTTGTTGGTGAAGGTTCCATAGTGCAATTAATCTCCAGTTGTGTGAAGCTTTCCACTGCCCTTATTACTGGCTTCTGAAGTCCATTCAAATTTCGAGCCCATTTACCTACATGAGCGCTTGTTAGTTCAAGACCTAAATTAATGAGAAAAACTATATTGTGATTTAGAAAATTCATTTTCCAATTCGGAAAGTTGAGAAGGTAGACTGAAAATGCATTTATTGCTGCTATATCAGTGAGTGTGTAGTAGAGGGACATAGACCATCTTCGTTCTCCTCTCTTCGTGCAGTAATGTCTTGCCATCTGGTCTATGGTGTCCATGCCTCTCTTTGTAGAATTATAAAAAATGATTTATGTCAGTCTTTTTTGTGTCTTTACTAATCACTCGTTCCTATTGTTAAGCGGAAATCATCAACAGCAGTCGCTTTGGTTACCCACGAACTAGAGCTGATGCGAGAGTAACTGGTAGCCTCTGTGTCTGAGGGTCAGTATATAAAAAGATTGATGAGCGTACACTTCGGTAAGTAGTAGTCTTCAGCTCTTCAGATACGTGCGTCTGTTCAACCGGAGGGTGCCGAATAGTGTGAGGTAAAAATCATTGCACAGCTTCTCAGAAAGCTAAATTGAAGGGTAGAACTGATCTGTGGTAATATTGCGTCCCGATTTCTTAATGGGTTTTATTGGTCTCTTTATAATATCCATTTGTCCATTTAGATACTGAGCATTTCCAGATTTTCCTGTCAAGAAGTCCATGCTGACCACATATGTAGTCTCAGAATCAGACGACAGCATTCCAATTAGTATGCCGTATTTTCAAGATTTCTCTTTTAGAAATACCTTGACTGGACAGCGACTGCAGAAAACTGTGCTGTGTAGGCGAGGAATGAAATTCCATGGAAATGAAGAATTCAAGCTTTAAAAAATTTTCTACATTGGAGCAAACTTCTCTGTCTGGCAACGAATTTCTCTTGTATTCTTATCATCAAATCTCAATATTTTAGTCACTTGGAAAACTCGGGGCTGAGTCATTGATCCATAGTACACTTGTCGGCTCGGAAGCATAGACTATAAATGTTGGACAGGTATCTTATTGTCATTATTTGAACCCATGATTAGTTAGTGCCTTACATAACAAAATAACTCATTTTCATCGATGTGCTGAATACCTAGTCAAGAAACCTCTTAATAAATTATATATTGCCACTTTGTCTCCCATTCTGATGCTTAACTCTGAAATTTGGCTGAAAGGTGCTCACAACCTTCCTGTTTAATGGTGCAAAACCGTGGCGCCTGCGACGTCGCCCTCGAACTCAGCGACGGTTCAAACAGCAAGGTGTCAACAAATACGAAACAAAGGCTACAGCTCAAAACCTCATGCCGCCTTTAAGCTAGGTTAATGATGTCACATTGGCACCAACGCCACCGTGGCCGTGTCACACGATGGGAAGGTCATTACACCCCTCTTATCGACATTTCACCACTTATTTTGACTCTTCTGTGATGGAGGTTATAACAGCGACACCCAGTGTTGGAATCACGCTATTTACTTATGGGTGGCCGTAAAAAGACAGTTCAACCACACCTTCGCTCGTAATCGACACGAAAAGCCCTCAGGAAGTGACATAAAGACATAAAGGGCGTCAATGATACCATCCCTTCCCTCGTAGCGTTGATTCCAACACAATTCGCGGTCAAAAACGACACATCGTTGCGCAATGAGCAACAGCATGACGTTGTTGACAGCGTTCGACGCACCTGCCAGCACAGGGGCGTTTCAACCTCATTCTAAGGACATCATAGGGCTGCAATCCCACTTAACGTGTGATCTGATCCTTTTGGAATGTAGTGCGACAGCAAGTTCCGCTTTGGTATACAGGGTGGAAAGACTACGGACCGTTCACACCATTAGACGGAATTTGAACGTGATCCGAAGCATCAAAGGATGTTTATACTTTTTCAGTCCTCCTGTTTCGCGTCCTCGTGTAGCGTGATCACAGGAGAGGGGGAGGGGGAAGGGGTCTTTGTAACATTGACATGTGCACGAATAAAACGGAAAAGGGTCGTCGTAAGAACCCCCTCCCCCTTCCCCTGTGTTAGGCAACACCCTTCGAGTCACCCACGCACCGTTGTTGAGCACATTACAATTGTTTCTGTCGAAATCTTTGACACATATGCAGTCATGCGGTTGCTCTATTGCTGAGAGTTAGGCAGTCCCTTCGACACACCTTCGGTGGGATTTACCTTCCTTCAGGCGCATGCGTAGGCGCGAGGTTGAATGGATGTCGAAGTTTCTGGTAGATACATTTCTCATATGCTCAACAAAGGTGCGTGGGAGGCACCAGGAGTTTCGAACTGGGGGGGGGGGGTGTCTTATAGGGATCCGATGACGCTTTATTCACGCACATGGTAATGTTATTACGCTCCGCCCGTGTGGCCACGCCGCAGGAGGGCGTGAAATAGAAGCGCTGGAAAAGCATAAAACCCTTCGCAGCTTTGGATCCTATCCAAATTTCGTCGAACGGTTTTGAACTGGTCCCATCCTGTAAACCAGAGGAAAAACGGCGGTGGAACTACGCACCGAAAGGGCCAGGTCACATTCAGTAGGATTGCAGCACACGAAGTTCTTAGTGTAGGGCTGAAATGCACAGGAGGTTTCAGCGGTGTCGAAGGTTGAGAAGAAAGTCGTCCTGTTACTCACTGCGCTGCGAACTGTCGTTTTCGACAGCAAACGTGTGGCAATCAACGCCCCAAGGGAAGGGAAGGTGTCTTTGACGCCCTTTATGTTTTTATGTCGTCTCCTCAGGGCTTTCCGTGTCAATTCTGAGCGATGGTGTTGCTGAACTGTTTTCTTCGGCATCCCATAAGGAAATAGCGTGATTCTAACACTGTCGCTGTTCTGACCTTCATCACATATGCGTCAAAATAAGGGTGACATGCGGGTAAGATAGGTGTGACGACCTTCCCATCATGTGACATGTCCACAGTGGTGTTGAGTCCAATAGTTGTGAAATTTGGTGCTAATGTGACATCATTAACCTACCTTAGAGATCACATGAATTTCTGAGCTGTAGCCTTCGACATTTTGATGCTTGAATCATCGCTGAACTCGAGGGTGACGTCGCAGGACGTCACGCTTTTGCACCATTACACAGGAAGGTTGTAGGCATCTTTGAGTCATATTTCAAACTTAAGCATCGGGATGGGAGACAATTACGGGGTTTCGATGAAGTATTCCTTTAAGTTTTTGCGCAGTGTAGAATGAGTAGATAATGTTGGTTGTAAGAAAAAAGAATGGTCGATTTCGGTTTACTGAGAGAAGTGTAGCAAATTGTAGCCCATCCATGAAGGAGACTGTGTATGAAACACTTGTGCAACCCATAACTCAGTACTGCTCGAGTGGTCTGTGTCCCCTTCAGGTCGGAATAAACGAAAATATATCAGTACTTCAGAGGCGTGCTGGTCAATTTGTTATGGATAACTTCAGTCAACACAAGAGTATTGCAGAACTGTTTCATGAACTTAAGTGGGTATCTCTGGAGGAAAGATTATGTTCGTGCCGCGAAACAATTTTGAGAAACCTTAGGTAACAAGCAGTTATGACTGATTGCAGAAAGATTCTGCTGCCAACAACGTATGAGGGCTATTCGAAAAGTAGAGTCCGATCGGTCGTGAAATGGCAACCACAGTCAAATCACCAGTGTTTTATTTTCAACAGTTTACTACACCTCCCAACTACTTCCCTAGATAGCCGCCGCTCCGACTTAGACATTTGTCGCAAAATTTTACTAATTTTCCAATACCCTTTCCGCCACTTCTCTACGCTGGTCTGCAGTTTGTTACCTATGCCAAAATGCTGTCGTCATAGCGGGCGGTTCATGTGAGCAGAAATATACATCAGAGGGTGCCAACTCCGGGCTGTACAGTGGGAGATCAAACACTTCCATCGAAAATGTTACAGGGGCGTCCTCACTGCCCCTGCAGTGTGCATGAAGAACGAAATGCATGACAGGTACGTTGTGTGGGGTTACATGAAATCAGATGAAACCTCTCAGCGGGCTCCCATACTTGGCGGGAGACACTACTGTTCTAGGCATCTTTACGTGCTCACTGATGCGCAGAACTGGAAAGAGAGACGTGACGCGATCGACAGGTATAATAGAAACTCTGCTCAACACACTGTGCAAAGCTTCATAGCATTTTCACTTTCGTTACCATTTCGCGACTTATCGGACGTTACTCTCCGATTAGCGCATGTGTATCTCGCGTAAGGTCCGCGAAGAAAAGAAAAATTAGGACTGATACGGAGACAAGCAGGCTGTCGAATTCCCCTTTACCATTTGAAAGGAATGGGTAAAGGGTAAAGGGAATGAGCAGCAGAGCTACAATGCTCCGTCAATCAAGCACACAATGTTGCCTTGTGGAGTGTTTATGTAGATGTAGAGGGTGATCCAAAAGCACGTTACCACTTAAAACTGCAGTATTTCACGGAATAATGTAAGTAGAGAGATATAACTTGAGACATATACCTGAGATAACACAGGGCTTCACTGAAAGTAGAACGAGTGCAAAAATCAGCCAACATACGGCGCTGCACAACAAAACATGTGACGCCGCATGCGAATCGTATATAAAACTGTAGGATTCAGGCTACCGAAAATCCTAGAACTGAAGGGAAATCCCACTGCATGACGAGAAAGTCATTTGTGGTGTGGATTTGCCACATTTGTCGTGATCGTACCCTCCTTCTTCGAGGAAATGCCGGGTGCCGCTTTTCAAACTGTCAGCGTGACAGGTGCGAGGTATGCCGATATGTTACAGGATCGCGTCATCCATATCTTGACTAATAAACATCTGGTGGGAGGCAGCAGTCGAACCACAATATTAGTACACATTGGAGTGAGGGGGCTTCGGTCGGCGTATCGTGCTTTTTTATCGTGATGTTTCCCGAGGACCCACTGAACCACTTGACACTACAGGGTGAACATTAATAAAACCGACAAACTGTAGGGACGGACTCGTGACTGGAAATGGAGGCAAAAAAGATACAATCAATATGTGCCCGGCCGCGCGGGATTAGCCGAGCGGTCTGTGGCGCTGCAGTCATGAACTGTGCGGCTGGTCCCGGCGGAGGTTCGAGTCCTCCCTCGGGCATGGGTGTGTGTGTTTGTCCTTAGGGTAATTTAGGTTAAGTAGTGTGTAAGCTTAGGGACTGATGACCTTAGCAGTTAAGTCCTATAATATTTTTAAATATATATATATGCCCAGAAATTGACGGTGTACGTGCAACGACTACAAATCGTCCCAGAACACACTACAGACGTGTATCGCATCCACGTCACAACAGATGTTCAAAGTGGCCTCCATGGGATGCAATGCACGGTTTCAAACAACGCATCATCGAGTGCTGTATTCTTTCGCACGTTCCGGCCTCTCTCCGAATAGCGTCACATGTGCCGTGAACATGTTATTGAAGGGTCTGCAATTCAGGATCCGTTTCAGCATACACAGCGCTTTTCAGTTGTCCCTTGACATAAAAATCCAACAAGACCAGTGATCTAGCAGACCATTCTATATAGCCTCCTCATCCTACCGAACGTACGGGGAGGATGACGTTGAGGTGTCAGCGAACTGTAATTCGGAAATGGGATGGTTCTCTGTCATGCAGAAACCACATAGCCTGTCGTACTGCCAAAGCAAATTCTCAAGCAGCCCAGGCAGAATATTCCACAGGAAGCCCATGTACGTTCCTCTGTCGAGGCGTTGTGGAATAATAACCGGTCCCAGTATTTCGTAGCCAAGAACCCTTGATGCTGAACAGATGCTGATGAGACGCCTCAGTCACTCCTGAGGATTGTCCGCAGCCCACAATGACGATTATGCAGATTGGTGATGTCAGTTCTGGCAAAGGTTACTTCGTCGTAAGTGAGGACTCATAACAGAAATCCCGTAACTGCGATGGTCTGGCGCAAAGAGCATCGACAAAATCCTTCCCGTAGAGTTAGTGGAGTTACCTGAAATCACATGTCTACCGCGATCGTCCGACCTGATTAGTGATGCTAAAAGACAACATCAAACGGCATTTTCTCGCCGTATCTACTGATATGCTGTACAGTGCTGTTCACAACATTGTTCATCGACTACAGGTATTGTTGATAAAAGACTGCTGACATGTTGAGCATTTGTTATAAAGAACACCGCCTTTGCGAAAAATAACTTGTTATGCTAATTATTGTTTTGGTATCATATGAAGCACCATTTGTTGGTCATTTTGTGCACGTTTTTGGTTCAATAAAACACTATGTCATGTCAAGCATGTGTCTATTTTTACCGTTCACCTAATTTATTCCGTTATTCTGTGAATTACTGAATTTTCAAATTTTAACATACTTTTGGGTAACTCTTTGGATTGTAGAAACTTTGCACCCAGGGTGTGATTTTTGACATTTGTTCATAAAATGGACCCAATTCGCGACTTGTATCATACTAAACGTGGATAAAACGAACGAAGTTCATTGTTGATCCAAAGCATCATGAAAACCACTTTTAAACAGCGCTAAAACCAGTAATCTATACGATTACCGCAGTTTGAACACAGGTATAAATCGCACTTCGTTAGGAATACTCGACGGTTTCGTGTTGCTGAGGTGAAGGAAAATAAGCAGAGGAAAGAGCGCTCGTAAAACTTCTTTGGACCAGTATCATGTAACATAAATTGTTAATGGTAAGGACTCTCTGGCTGGTTTTCTTTCGTTGTTGCAGCAGATGTTGTCTGAGTCTTATTTCTAACTGTTACCCAGTATTTTTATCCAAACGAAACCCCAGATTAAATTGTTTGTGTTTAATGACAAGATTTTGTTCCCTTCTGCGGAACGCCTAAGGAGCTCTGCGGAATTCAATGTCTCCATTAGTAGGAACATCAGAATTGTCAGGTATCTACAAAGTAAGCGAAAATAAACAATATAGTTCTTAACCTTTAAGGTTCTTGTACAC
This sequence comes from Schistocerca cancellata, assembly GCF_023864275.1. Classification (NCBI taxonomy): domain Eukaryota; kingdom Metazoa; phylum Arthropoda; class Insecta; order Orthoptera; family Acrididae; genus Schistocerca; species Schistocerca cancellata. The sequence continues at coordinate 225,608,351 of NC_064633.1, forward strand.
AGAACTAGTAAGCCCTAGAACGCTAGAAAAACAGCAAATAGCACAGTCAGATGGTAAATAAAGAGTTGTCACAATTCCCTTTACGACCAGTATATCGTTCTGCAGCTGATAATTCACTATCACCTGGTCGTAACGTGATGCTGCTGCTCTGAATTCAAGCACAAACTGTGGCGTTATGTCTCATGAGGCTTTCAGCTGTTTTCTGAGACTGATGCGACCATACATACTACAGACGGATCTCTCCGCCTCCATAGGTGAACGAATGTTTCAGTACTTCGCAGGTTTAAAACAATTTTTGAACTGCCGTACTGAGCCAGGTTTATGGGGACACACAGTTCTAAGCGGACTCCGTGGCAGGGAACAACTCTGAATTTAGTAAATTAACAAACATTCTTGAGGGTGAGACAGTACCATAGAGAAATATTAGGACCGACAATGGGTCGAGCACCAGTCCTTTTAATATTTATAGTTTAGCCACTGAGCTTATAGGCCTGTAAAGATGTCATGGTTAAGTGGCCTACATGTGAATACTATCATCAACATATGCAGTTACTTGGTTGTTATTGCACTTTGCGAACAATTAGGGCTTTCGGTAGTTATATTGTCGCTCTTTTGTGATACTGACCTGCTTAAACTTAACCTTACAAATAGAAATAATTCATTTCGAACCCGAATGGTGTTGGAATAGGGTATTCATACACGATCTTACTATATCTCGCTGACTCCTTTTCAACTTGTATTTGCACAAGAGGAAATCCTTTCTTCTGTAGTGTCACCTGGTTGTGACCTGACGACTGCAACTGAACTTGACTTGATGCGCGATAGTTATCTAGTCAAAGCTTATCCCAGTTCATGGCAAAATAATCGGCGTTTAACGTTTACATAACGCACCTATCCGTGTTCAGTTTGTTCCAACATCATTACTATGCTAATTTAAGACCAGCTGCTGTAATCAATTATCCTAAAGGGTACAGGCTGTTTGCACAGTGTAGGAAGCATTCTCTTATTATGACGTTATTGTTCAATCGGCAAAAAACTAACAAATCCGTCCTACAGTCGCTACTGTTTTGGCGTCGCCACAACACAGTCAGGTAAGTATTATTCTTCGGGTATCGCTCCCAGGTACGTTTTCAAGTTCGGTAGTTCATATCGGTGAATTCATAGACAGCAGAAGAAAGTAAAGAAAAATATAAACAGATGATGGAATATTGGAGGAAGTGTAATGCTAATACAGTGGCTTCAACGTGGTCAAAGCTGGCTGGTAACGAAAGGAAGGGGTGTAGAATGTAAATCTAATGAAGATGTAGCTCTGAACAGAGAGAGCAGCGCGCCGGCCACGTTGTGCGCAGTGCATGACTCGTCAGCAGACGGATTAGACAGCGTCGAGTCGCGGTGATGAGTGTATGGCGAGGCAGCGCTCCACACGCGAGTCAGGCGCCCACGCTGTGGTGGGTAGGCCACCCGCCGCGCGGGCCACGCCCGGGCTCCCATCCCTGTGCCGCTGGAACCTCCACCTGCCAGGGGCCACAGCCGCGACTCGCGCCAAGCTTATTGTGTAGGCTGACCTCACTCCCGAGAGCAGCTGCGCTATATTAGCGTAATTAACGGGACGCTTCTGGGAAAATGCCCAGATCCGCCACGCCTCTCGCATGTCTACACTGAAATGACAAAAATGAAACTTCGCGCAACGGCTGCAAAGATGTAGCTCAATGGGGGAGGGGCTTGCATTCGTGAAACGATAAATTGCGAAGCTTGGACAAAACACACATGCACACACACACACACACACACACACACACACACGCACCAGCTACAAAAAAGAGACTACTGTAGCATTTAAAAAAAGGCCGCAACCTCCCTCGGTGTCAATGTCTGAATGGTAGTCAGTGCGACACCATACCATGTTTCGCACACAACCAATTCTAATTCCGTGAAATACTTGTTGTGCGTGGAGTGAGGAAGGAGGGGCTTAATGGGCTGTAGCTTCTCGTCAAATCTAGATGCCAATGACTGGATAATTATCATGAAAGTAGATATGTAATTTCATTGCCAAACTTGTCAATTTTGATTTTTCTGGACGCATTCGAACATTCAATGAACAATATCAGTTAAAATGGTTTGATAAACCTTTAAAAACTATCGCTTCCTTCAGTGGAACTATGTAACTCCCTCAAAATCACGATTTGACTGATCAAACTATAAAGTATCACGCAGTACAACTGCAGGAAGAGAGTCTAGTTCACACGTTTCCGTATATCTTATTTGTTCGTGACCACGCCCCGTAGTAGGAAATTACCTGTCAACAGTCGTGTCGTCACTATTATATATTTACATCGATCGTACAAACGTTTCGCATTTTTTTCATGGCACCAGCAAATTTTCTGTACTCATCTTGCTTACAAGATGCTGGGCAGTTGCTTAGTTCCGAATGTTTCATCAAGCTGCTTTTTTTCGCATTATACTTCCTTTGATAAGTAACAGTTCTCTTTAATACCTATCTAACTCTGTAAACATTGTTTTCCTTTGACTATCATTTTCAGAAGATAAATATTTCCATTGAGTCTATATGCTGTCATAGAAACAGATAAAGTGCTTATAGAAATTGGTAGTACATTTGTGGATCTTGTCACAAATATAAAATTAAATGACTACTAATAGCAGTTGTGTAATAGTATTTATACAGCACAGAATACTACTAGAGATGTTAAAGGACAAGGACAATGCGGATTCCAGTATAATACAGGTAAGTGATTATACTAGACCCTGGAGTAATATATTTATGATGTGTTGTTGATATTTTATTCAAACCTTGTACGTTTATGTATGGGTGATAGCAACTATCCCCAGTCCACGTATAGTATTTCAGACGAGGAACTAAAATATGTACGGTACAACTGGCGTTCGGCTCAAATTGACCGATTAAATATGGCGCCAGCGTAAATATCAGGCTACGCTTAAGGGTTGTCTATTACCGCAACCTTTCTTTGGCATGCACATTCGTTGGCTTCGACAAGTAACAGCCAAATTATTTCAATGTCTACCAGGACTGCCGACATGTACGTGCAAACAAAAAGAAATTAATGAAGGTACTTTATTTTTACTACTTGATACTTAGAACTTTATGACTACTCCTCATATAACGATTTTATAACAGCACGAGTATAACGATTTGGAAAAATAGCATGCTATAAAACATACGCTCTGGCAACTACGACGGTGATCTAAAGGAACAAGTTGTTTTATTGATTTGCCTTGCCTTGTCTTGTCTTTGTGTCTGCGTGCATGTCTGCGCGCGCGACCGTGTGTGTAGTGCGCGTGTTTACGGCGTAAGTGATGCGGCCGACGGCCGGCGCCGTGGGCCGCTAAATAGTTGATCGCGTGACGAGCCTGGGGCATTAGCGGCCTGCTGCGGCTGTCGGTGCGTCCCACCGCCTCGCTTAGCGACGCAGCGCCTTCAATAAACCACCAGCCACTCCGTAGCGGAGACCCGACTCTTCAGGCGGCTATCAGCACGTGTTGCGAAGTTCTCGTGTCCACTTCAAGTTTTCAGACCAGCTCCGAGAGACGGAGGCACTGGCAAAACGGTGGACTCGTATTCGGAAGGACGGCGTTTCGAATCCCTCGATGGCAATCCAGACGTAGCTTTTCCGAGATTTTCCTTAATCGTCTAAGGCAAATGCAAAGATTGATCAATTGAAAAGGGAACGGCCGTTTTCCTCTACTACCCTTCCCCAGTACAAGCTTGCGCTTCATGTATAATGACCCAATCGTCTACGCACATCATACCCCAATCCATCCTTCCTTTTCCGAGCAATCGACAACACTGACGAACATACGATTTTGCGGTACAACTAATCATCACATCGCCAACCGCGGAAATTACAATCTCAGAGCTAACATGAAGAATGAAGTTAACATTCGCCAATGCAGATACAGAATGTAGGAGACCAGTTCTGTAGCGGCAGGGTTCACCTCCACGTTGTCATCCAAACTAGGTTTTTCCCTGTTTTTGGTAGAATTATTTAACCGAATTTCTCTAATGAACTCATTATTTACAGCGAAAAATGGCAGTCGTCCTCCTCGTCCTTTGATTATTTACATACTTACTTGTCTTTCATATCTTTAGGCACATTTATCAGTTACTTACTGGGTTTGATACCAATTGTAATTCGGGAAGTCAATGCAGATTTGTGTCACGATTTGATTCGATAATTGAAGTATTTTATGTATACTAGGACTGTAACATATTGTAGTCACACTAGTTGCGATGTATTCAATGGTAACATGAGACATGCCCGCATCTCGTGGTCGTGCGGTAGCGTTCTCGCTTCCCACGCCCGGGTTGCCGGGTTCGATTCCCGGCAGGGTCAGGGATTTTCTCTGCCTCGTGATGGCTGGGTGTTGTGTGCTGTCCTTAGGTTAGTTAGGTTTAAGTAGTTCTAAGTTCTAGGGGACTTATGACCACAGCAGTTGAGTCCCATAGTGCTCAGAGCCATTTGAACCATTTTAACAAGAGACAAGCAGACACGGCAGAAGGCTACATACGAGAGAAACAATTTCCTGGCGCACATACGCTTCCGCGACATATATCATCTGGTTTATCCTCAGATATTCCTAATGCACTTCATCACCATGTCGCGAAATTCTGCGAAACCGTGCTACACCGCGTGGTGTTGTTTTAAAGGTGCAACAGTCCATGATGCGTCGACTGAACGCGTTTGAAGAAGATGACGACGCGCAAATTCAACAGTTATGACTTTGTGACTTGGTAGTTTCGTCCGGTATTCTTTCATTAATTATTCAAAAACCGAGAATTTTCGAGTGAGTGTGAGTAGTACGCCCACTTGTTCGAAAATGTATTTCTTACACACCTTGCACTGTTTGCCTCTTCAATGAATATTACAGAATCAAATATCTGCAGAAATTAAACTGCACCTCGTAATTCACAACCATTACTTCACGCCATATCTTGTTAGGCTTTATGCAAGCCTTTTCAGTTTGACGCACGCACTAAAAATTATTGACTGCCATGAACCAGGTACACAGTGTCTACACATAAATACGGTTTACTCTTTGAGATGTCTTCGTACCTACAACAAAAATTATTATCAATGCAGGAGAATCATGTAACACCCTTCTCAAAGCATACTAATTGGACGCATTCAATGGATATGGGAGTTGCAAAAGCGTGTGGTGTTTCAGTGTCTAGTTTAACACACATATAACTGCTACGAGCAGAATGCTACGGCTTACCGGGCCAAATTGCTGTTACAGACATGAAAAATGTTATATTCAAGAGACTGCACAAATGTCCATACTTCAGGTTCACCTCGTTCATTTTCCGAACTAGAGAACTATGTTGCATCTATTCTCTATTTCTGAGACAGAAAATTCTTTCTCACTTAGTCTAAGTTTAGGGCGAAAAACCTTCCAATTAAGAGATAGCCGCGCGGATACGCCACGCGAGCCGAGGCGCCTTGCCACGGTTCGCGCGACTCCCTCCGTCGGAGGTTCGAGTCCTCCCATGGGCATGGGTGTGTGTGTTGTCCTTAGCGTAAGTTAGTTTAAGTAAGCTTACGTAATTTGTAAGCCTACGGACCGATGACCTCAGCAGTTTGGTCCCACAGGAACTTATCACAAATTTCCAAAAAATTAACAGAAGACTAGGAAAGGATGGTTCTTTTGCCGTACTTCAAATATGAGATACGAGGGCGTGCTAAAAAGAAATACATCCGAATATTTTATGTGAAAACTCTTAAACCTTTTTAAATAAAACAAACTTTGTTAACATTATACATCTTTAGTCTTCATGTGTACATATTTCTTCCTCAACATAGTCACCCTGGCGACGAACACATTTCTCCCCGCCGGCCGGAGTGGCCGAGCGGTTCTAGGCGCTTCAGTCTGGAACCGCGCGACCGCTACAGTCGCAGGTTCGAATCCTGCCTCGGGCATGGATATATGTGATGTCCTTAGGGTAGTTAGGTTTAAGTAGTTCTAAGTTCTAGGGGACTGATGACCTTACCAGTGAAGTCCCATAGTGCTCAGAGCCATTTGAATCATTTGAACATTTCTCCCAACGAGAGATCACGTTGTTGATACCTTCAATATAGAAGGTTTGAGTTTATTAACCGAGACACAACCGCGCTTCTGCTTGCACCACTTTGTCACTATCAAAGTGAAGTCCTCGTTGATGTTCTATAAGTTTTAGGAACAGATGAAAATCGAATGGTGTCAATCCAGCACTATATGGAGTATAATCTCTGACAGTGAACCCAAGGCATTGGACTGTTGCAGATGTCGCGTGTGTCGTCTCGCATTGTCATGCTGAAGGAGAGGGTGTTCCATGTGTGGACGAACTCTTCGAAATTGTGCTTGCCAGAGTTAATGGTGCTGCCTTTAGCCATTAACTCCAAATGCACCACACTCTGAACATCCCAGAATACTGTAAACATGACTTTGGCTGCTGATTGCATGCTATAGAACTTTTTTGACGTAGGTGATCCTTTGTGGGGGAACTCCATTGGTGCTCTCATGTTTTCTGGGTCAAAGTGGTGAACCCAGCTTCATTACTGGTCACATTGTTACCAAGGAACCCATCGCCCTCATGTTCAAAACGCAAAATAAATTACTGACAGAAGTTCAGTCTCCTCTGGTTCATGTCAACAATGTGAACACAGTTTCGTGTTCCGCAGTTCTGTAATGATGGCCTGTATATGCTCTTGTGATATGTCGTAGTTGCCTCAGATTTTTCTCTGTGTTATACGACGATTTCTATGATGAATTTATCAAACAGATTCCGATGAGTCTCGTCCGATGCCGTACGCGTCCATTGTGTGCTCTGTAAAATACAATGAGGTTACCACCGTAGTTTCCTTCATTCCGAGCACGAACAACCCAACGTCGCACATTACTGCTCTCGATACAATCATCAGCGTAGACAGCTTTCACTCTTCCACATATATCAATTGGAGGCACGTTTTCTGCGGTTACAAACTTAATTACAGCACGCCGTCTCTCTCGTACCGACATAGTTACGTTACACACCGCCATGTTTCTCGCTAAAATTCGGACCCCTACAGCGCTAGAGCTTCACAACTTTCGGCAGCGAAGCGGGACTGTGGACCGATTAATATGTGTGACATGTAATACCTCAAACGATATTGGGAACGGAATGAAAGTTCAGAGGATTACTTTTCAGCACGCCCTTGTACACAATCTGGAAAAAAACTTTGTAGGAGTTACAATTCACTATTGATTCGAAAGTAACGTAAGTACTGCGATGTATCCAGGAAAGGGAAGTATAGTTTACTAAAGAAATATAATTAGTGACGCGAGCGTAACAGTTACTTGCTCTGTCAAAATGGCAATGTGTGAGGCCTGCAATGACTACCGTACCGGAATCTATTAAAAAAAAAAACCTAACGAAATTCTAGTCATACATAAACGTTGCAAGTGCCGTCATGCGGAAACCAACTCGCGCTTTCTTACATGACGTCCTGAATGCCATGGATTAAGGCAACCAGGTAAATGCCGTATTTCGTGACTTCCGGAGAGCATTTTATTCGATAACACAACAAGGTTTATTAACAAAAATATTATCATGTGGGTTATCAAAAGTTTGGACTGAAGTGGGGATTCCTTGGTTCGAGAGTCGTCGACAGAACAAGAACTAAGTTCAGCGTGTCCACATGAAGTGAATTGAACCACTTGATTTTCGTGTTGTGTATTAATGACCTGGCAGACAATGTTAATAGTGACCTCAGCCTTTTTGTAAATTATGCCATTGTCTATAATTAAGTACTGTCTCAAACAACTGCAGAAACGTTCTGATAAAACTTAATAACATTTCAAAGGGATCCAAAACTTGATTTAAATGTTCAGAAATTTAAGAAATGCATGTAAGTAGTGTCATATGACTACAATTTCGATGAGACACACCTGGGACCACCCAGCTCATACATACGCTTGGGTGTAACAATTTGCATGGATATGTGACGCAATGATCACATAGGCGTAATCGTTGCTAAAACAGATGGTAGACTTCAGTTCGTTTGCAGGATACTGGAAAAACGTAGTCAGTCCACAAAGAAAAGTGCTTACAAATCAATTGTATATGCAGTATTACAATACTGCTCAAATCCTTGGATTCCGTACCAAATAGGACTTATAGAGGTTATTCAACGAATACAAAGAACGAGAGCACGAATGGTCACAAGCTTGTTTGACTCACGGGAAGTGTCACGGATATTCTGAAGAAATTGAACTGGCAGGTTCTTGAAGATAGACGCCAGTCATCCCGTCTAAATTAACTACGAAGTGTCATGAACGTAAGTTCCGAATCTAGAAATGCATTTCATTGCCCTGTACAGCGCCCATGTAAATGTGTTAGACTAGTTACAGGGATACAGAAGCATTTAATCACTCATCCTTCTCGTTATTCTGCGCATCATATTCGATTGTAAGTGAAGAAGCCTTGATGTGCGGTACAACACAGAGTACGCTTCGGCGTCCAGTTAATAGTGGTTTCACACTATGTATGTAGACGTAGATTAAGTATCAAAAATCTCGGAAAAGTCTTTCTCCTAACTCTCAAAATCTGTATAACTGGAAGTCCCTGTTTCAACCAACCAACATAACAGAACTGCAAGACTTGCCTTCTGTCAATTACTGATTTCTCTCTGAGTCATTTATTTAGTTCAAATGCCAAGTTATACTATTTATCGCTGTTCTGTTGCTAGTATCTGAAGCTATGACTTGCACTATTCATCAGCAATTTAGGACGTGATTCACTTCTGCCTTTGATCATTATCTCATATTCTGTCGCTCAAGCTGATATCATGATCGCGGCACTATCGAGCTGGTTCTGAGCGGGCCAGTGTTTGTTAGTAGATGTTTGTCCAGTGGCAATAGATGGTGCCTGTGCAACTGCTGTCGTTTGATTAGTATCACAGTGGAAAGAATCGAACTATGAAACATACTGTACGGACTTACAAAACTTCAATAAATACGGTGTGAAACTATTACCGTAGCACGTAAATATAGAGAATTTCTGCGATATCTCCAATGAAACTGTAGTTCACAAATGAGTCCTTCCTTCACCGTTTAAGATACCATGCGTTGCATGAAGATCTTGTATGTTCTGTAACTGTCATTTTATGGTACAACTCAACAGAGAAGTCTGCGGTCAGACGCAGCATTAGTGATAAAGTATTTTCGTTAATGGTAGAGCATCGTCATTACAACTGATGACTTCTAATTAGGCTTTAGCGCCGGGATGAACACAAGAACAACTCAACATTCACACTTATCGATAGCGGACGGATATGTGAGTCGATTCTACGGATTTTTGTATTTGGATACACGATATTCACAACCATTCTGCATTAAGAGTTCCTTTGGAATCCTGCAGCTTGTGCCACTTGACAGACTCTACTTGTTACTGTCATTACACGCGCTTTATCTTGACACAGTTGCATAATAATTAGGGACTCTTCAGGGAATGGAAAAAATATTAATATATATTTTTAAACTATTGCATTATTTTTCCCTTTAGTTGTTACGAAAGATTGGCTTGTAATTGGTTTTCAAATATAGCCAAAAAAGCGCTACAGTATACCAACTCAGCGACTTCAGAAGCTGTCGACGATGTTTCATCCTCATGCTCATCAAATCAATGTTGTACATTTACAGAAGTGCAAGTTAGACATCATCATCTAAGAAAGCGTAACAGTCAGCTGTAAATAATTCCCAAATCATTGCGTGATCATTTTCACCTCAAATGATTCACAGAACACTCCCTCGCCATCTCCTTTACGAGTGACCACATGACTCATTGAAAACCAAGATATTACCATACCATTACAAACGCCTCAATATGCTTCACAATTAGAAGAATCCAGTTTGTATTGTACTTCTCCCTGATATTCTCCATATGTAACAACGCCAGGCAACATGGATGAACGTACAACATGGCCCTTCGGAAGTTATGACATGGTACCATTATTAGGCAGTTCAGGTTTCGTGCTCCTTGCACAGTGAAGCCCATTTTTTTCAACTCTGTTGCCATACAAGACTTTTAGAAACAGAAAGTCGTATTTATTTAATTCCTAAGGCACAGTTTTCATCCACACTGTTTCCTTTTAAGAGGTTATTTCCTGGGACTTGACCTCGTTCCTATAGATAATTGCCCTGTTGAGTTCTTACGTGTCTCTTATTACAATAAAGTTTTCGTTTCGTACATAATTCGGTAGATCAAGTTTCTTTGGCGACATGATACATGATATAGTGGCTCTAGATGATACTCGAAGAAATTAGTGACTACACAATTAACACTCGTGCGAGATGACTATAGATCAATTCATCACTACAATATAAGCCAAATCAAGCAACGGGGGTTCGTTTCAGATATGCAAATAAAAAGTTTCACATATTAAGTGTTTGTATACAGTTGTTCAAATTGTGTTATCCGACGCCGTAACTTATGCATAGCACTCGGAATAGTGGACTCTGCTTCGTAATACGATTTGAAACCTGTGTGTTATAAAGCCTAAGTCTCTCTCCGCCATGACACGCAAAATGACGACACTATCCCATAATATAATCTAGCTTCTCGGGCGGTAACATCTGATTGTTTACATCTGCAGAATACAATATTCTCGGAATTTCATTATAGACGATCAACGCTAATTTATGTTTATGTTTATGTATACTTTTGAAGACAATTATCGTCCTACTAGTCTTCTCATAGGAATAAGTCTACTAATACAACACATAATATGCAGCCCTCAAAGGTTGCAGTTAAACGTAAAGCAACCACAAATACTGACCAAGCTCTTCGACATAGCAGAGAAAGAAAACAAACATTTTGTTCCCTGTAATAATGTCACAGCAGAATATCACTATCTCTATTCCGCTAGTAAGGCTGTCATCAGGATAGCATGTATCTTCAATACTCCACCTATAGTTACAGACAGCTCACTAGTGGTAAGAATCAGATTTTCATACTTTCTTTTCATAATGTTTACTAGATAGGCTCCTGTAATATGTAACATTGCTATGTAGACGGTCATCACAGTCATTTCCAAAGTAAAGTCTTCGGTACTGTTAAAGTAATCAATAGTGCTGAAATCCACAACGCCATTTTCAATTACTCTCGCCACAAAGTCGCCACTCAGACTTGTTCTCTGTATGGAAATGCGTTTCGCTCTGAAAGCTGTTCACGCATTGCTCCGGTGGAAATAAATTATAACATCTAAAGTTCTTTTTATCTGCAATGTAGAGAAATACCAAGAATGCGGCCATTACTGCGATATTTTTGACTCATTCCATTAAAAATGGCAATAGATCAAAATTCTATGATCGTATCATCCAACTTTTTGGCAATAAGTCTCATTCTGGCATTCTAGCTGCCATGAGTTATATTGTTTTGGCACATTAAACGCACTAAAAACTATAGGTAATGAGTTGTTATTTCTGTAGACTACAGATGCTTCACGAGCTCATTTCATCACGACAGTGCATCGATTGTGGCATGTTTGGCCGTTGCGTTCATAACAAAAGCTCAATTTTAGATGGTGTCTTCAATGTATGTGTTGTTGTTGTGGTCTTCAGCCCTGAGACTGGTTTCATGCAGCTCTCCATGCTACGCTATCCTGTGCAAGCTTCTTCATCTCCCAGTACCTACTGCAGCCTACATCCTTCTGAATCTGCTAAGTGTATTCATCTCTCGGTCTCCCTCTACGATTTTTACCCTCCACACTGCCCATCAATACTAAATTGGTGATCCCTTGATGCCTCAGAACACGCCCTACCAAACCATCCCTTCTTATACCCAAGTTGTGCCACAAACTCCTCTTCTCCCCAATCCTATTCAGTACACCCTCATTAGTTATGTGATCTACTCATCTAATCTTCAGCATTCTTCTGTAGCACCACATTTCGAAAGCTTCTATTGTCTTCTTGTCCAAAATATTTATCGTCCATGTTTCATTTCCATACATGGCTACACTCCATACAAATACTTCCAGACACGACTTCCTGACACGATGTTAGCAAATTTCTCTTCTTCAGAAACGCTTTCCTTGCCATTGCCAGTCTACATTCTATATCCTTTCTACTTCGACCATCATCAGTTACTTTGCTCCCCAAATAGCAAAACTCCTTTACTACTTTAAGTATCTCATTTCCTAATCTAATTCCCTCAGCATCACCCGACTTGATTCGACTACATTCCATTATCCTCGATTTGCTTTTGTTGATGTTCATCTTATATCCTCCTTTCAAGACAGTAGCCATTCCGTTAAACTGCTCTAAGTCCTTTGTTGTCTCTGACAGAATTACAATGTCATCGGCGAACCTCAAAGTTTTTATTTCTTCTCCATGGACTTTAATACCTACTCCGAATTCTTCTTTTGTTTCCTTCACTGCTTGCTCAATATACAGATTGAATAACATCGGGGAGAGGCTACAACCCTGTCTCACTCCCTTCCCAACCACTGCTTGCCTTTCATGTCACTCGACTCTTATAACTGCCATCTGGTTTCTGTACAAATTGTAAATAGCCTTTCGCTCCCTGTATTTTACCCCTGCCACCTTCAGAATTTGAAAGAGAGTATTCCAGTCAACATTGTCAAAAGCTTTCTCTAAGTAAACAAATTCTAGAAACGTAGGTTTGCCTTTTCTTAATATAGCTTCTAAGATAAGTCGTAGGGTCAGTAGTGTCTCACGTGTTCCAATTTTTCTACGGAATCCAAACTCATCTTCCCCGAGGTCGGCTTCTACCAGCTTTTCCATTCGTCTGTTAAGAATTCGCGTTAGTATTTTGCATCCGTGACTTATTAAACTGATTGTTCGGTAATTTTCACATCTGTCAACACCTGCTTTCTTTGGGATTGGGATTATTATATTCTTCTTGAAGTCTGAGGGTATTTCGCCTGTCTCATACATCTTGCTCACCAGATGGTAGAGTTTTGTCAGGACTGGCTCTCCCAAGGCCGTCAGTAGTTCTAATGGAATGTTGTCTACTTTCGGGGCCTTGTTTCGACTCAGGTCTTTCAGTGCTCTGTCAAACTCTTCATGCAGTATCGTACCTCCCATTTCATCTTCATCTACATCCATTTCCATAAGTACATCGCCCTTGTATAGACCTTCTAGATACTCCTTCCACCTCTCTGCTTTCCCTTCTTTGCTTAGAACTGGGTTTCCATCTCTGTCTTACTATTATATAATCTATCTGAAACCTTTCAGTATCTCCAGGCTTCTTCCATGTATACAACCTTCTTTTATGATTCTTGAACCAAGTGTTATCTATGATTAAGTTGTGCTCTGTGCAAAATTCCACCAGGCGGCTTCGACTTTCATTTCTTATCCCCCCCCCCCCAATCCATATTCACCTACTATGTTTCCTTCTCTTCCTTTTCCTACCCATGACTATTAAATTTTCGTCTCCCTTCGCTATCTGAATAATTTCTTTTATCTCATCATACATTTCTTCAATTTCTTCGTCATTTGCAGAGCTAGTTGGCACATAGACTTGTACTACTGTCGTAGGCGTGGGCTTCGGGTCTATCGTGGCCACAACAATGCGTTCGCTGTGCTGTTTGTAGTAACTTACCCGCATTCCTATTGTTTTATTTATTATTAAACCTACTCCTGCATTACCCCTATTCGATTTTGTATTTATAACCCTGTATTCACCTGACCAAAAGTCTTGTTCCCCCTGTCACCGAACTTCACTAATTCCCACTATATCCAACTTTAACCTATCCATTTCCCTTTTTAAATTTTCTAGCCTACATGCCCGATTAAGGGATCTGACATTCCACGCTCTGATCCGTAGAACGCCAGTTTTCTTTTTCCTGATAACGACGTCCTCCTGAGTAGTCCCCGCCCGGAGATCCGAATGGGGGACTATTTTACCTCCGTAATATTTTACTCAAGAGGACGCCATCATGTTTTATCCAAACAGTAAAGCTGCATGCCGTCGGGAAAAATTACGGCCGTAGTCCCCCTTGCTTTCAGCCGTTCGCAGTACTAGCACAGCAAGGCCGTTTTGATTAGTGTTACAAGGCCAGATCAGTCAATCATACAGACTGTTGCCCCTGCAACTACTGAAAAGGCTGCTGCCCCTCTTCGGGAACCATACGTTTGTCTGGCCTCTCAACAGATACCCCTCCGTTGTGGTTGCACCTATGGTACGGCTATCTGTATCGCTGAGGCACGCAAGCCTCTCCACCAACGGCAAGGTCTATGGTTCATGGGGGCAGGAATGTAAGCGTAAAACAGCTGAATAAAGAATGTCACAAATAATAAGCTAGAAGAAGCTCTTCTTCCTGCCACAGATATTGCGTTTACTGCAAATAAATTTTGTTTTTGCTGATTCGGGGTATTTTGCATAATAGTAAAAATCAGGCTCCAACCTGAGCAGCCGGCCGCAGTGGCCGAGCGGTTCTAGGCCTTTTAGTCTTGAACCGCGCGACTGCTACGGTCGCAGGTTCAAATCCTGCCTCAGGCATGGATGTGTGTGATGTCGTTAGGTTAGTTAGGTTTAAGTGGTGCTAAATTCTAGGGGACTGATGACCTCAGATGTTAAGTCCCATAGTGCTCAGAGCCACTTGAACCTACCTGAGCTCCGGGACAGATTGAATATATGACTTTTAAAAATAGCCAAGTTGCATGTATTTCGTTGAAATGGATAAACTATTGTATTATAATACGTTCCGTAGGACAATTAAATACTCAATTGTACTCTCTGTGCTTTCACCAGAAATCATTTTTATCTCATTGACAAAAATGTTTAATAATGTGTTGTGCAGAGAGAGTTAATACCTCATTCATGAATAAATACTTATAGTGGAACTGCTCCAGAACATTCCTTTGCTGATCGACTTCTGCGTGTAAGTACACATTTCACAACACTGCACCAGTGCTAAACAAGACACTCTTTACTGTAGATTTTCACAGCACCAAATCATTTTCTTATAACCTACCATTTTCACACCTTAGGTTACCTGTCGTTATGATCATGTCAACTAATAAGAATAGTTTTGTAGCATTTTAAACATTCTCTCTAACTTCTCTACCTCTTCTCTGGTATGTGTACAAGGGCGCGCAAGTATGCGTGTGAGCTTGAGAAAAAGCACGGCCGCTTGTGTGTGTGTGTGTGTGTGAGAGAGAGAGAGAGAGAGAGAGAGAGAGAGAGAGAGAGAGAGAGAGAGAACATGCTGAACAAATGACTGTGCTGACTACTGAAAACCAGTGATACCAGCTACAAAATAAAACACAGGAAGTTTTCGTTTATAATGACAAGGAGGAAATAGATTACCAGTAATTTACGGGGAGATTCAAAAAGGAACAACAGATTTAAATTGTTTATTACAGATAAACAGTGGTAGACAGAGACATATTGAGCATTTCACTGGATAGAAGAAGGTTCAAAATTTTATGTTTGCGCAACGCTATTCCATACACTCAGCATGAGCACCATGCGTTGCTCGAGAAACATCGAAACAGTAGTCCATTTCATTCCACACCCGAATTAACAGGTCCTTGTTTATTGAATCGACACCTTCAACAATTTGAATTCTCAGGTTTGAAGAGTAGCTGCCATGGGTGGGACAAAGAATCTGTCTTTTGTGTAACTCCACATTAAAAAAACGCACGGTGTAAGATCTGGTGACCTGAGAGCCAAAAAGCAACAAACAAGATCTTGTTGTGCACTTTTTCCACTGTGGTTGTTTTGATGGCGCCCAAATCAAGGTGAAAGTGAGACGAAGCGCCGTCATACATAAAAATGAAATCTTTAGAATCTTCGCGAAGTTATGGAAAAAAACAATTTTTCAACGTGTCCAACTATGATATTCCAGTCACAGTATCTTACGCAAAAATGAAAGATCCATGAACTTTGTGAAGGGAAACGGTACGAAATACTCAGTTTATGTGAGTCTCTTATACAGGGTGTTTCAAAAATGACCGGTATATTTGAAACGGCAATAAAAACTAAACGAGCAGCGATAGAAATATACCGTTTATTGCAATATGCTTGGGACAACAGTACATTTTCAGGCAGACTGACTTTCGAAATTACAGTAGTTACAATTTTCAGCAACAGATGGCGCTGCGGTCTGGGAAACTCTATAGTACGATATTTTCCACATATCCACCGTGCGTAGCAATAATATGGCGTAGTCTCTGAATGAAATTACCCGAAACCTCTGACAACGTGTCTGGCGGAATGGCTTCACATGCAGATGAGATGTACTGCTTCAGCTGTTCAATTGTTTCTGGATCCTGGCGGTACACCTGGTCTTTCAAGTGTCCCCACAGAAAGAAGTCACAGGGGTTCATGTCTGGCGAATAGGGAGGCCAATCCACGCCGCCTCCTATATGTTTCGGATAGCCCAAAGCAATCACACGATCATCGAAATATTCATTCAGGAAATTAGAGACGTCGGCCTTGCGATGTAGCCGGGCACCATCTTGCATAAACCACGAGGTGTTCGCAGTGTCGTCTAAGGCAGTTTGTACCGCCACAAATTCACGAAGAATGTCCAGATAGCGTGATGCAGTAATCGTTTCGGATCTGAAAAATGGGCCAATGATTCCTTTGGAAGAAATGGCGGCCCAGACCAGTACTTTTTGAGGATGCAGGGACGATGGGACTGCAACATGGGGCTTTTCGGTTCCCCATATGCGCCAGTTCTGTTTATTGACGAAGCCGTCCAGGTAAAAATAAGCTTCGTCAGTAAACCAAATGCTGCCCACATGCATATCGCCGTCATCAATCCTGTGCACTATATCGTTAGCGAATGTCTCTCGTGCAGCAATGGTAGCGGCGCTGAGGGGTTGCCGCGTTTGAATTTTGTATGGATAGAGGTGTAAACTCTGGCGCATGAGACGATACGTGGACGTTGGCGTCATTTGGACCGCAGCTGCAACACGGCGAACGGAAACCCGAGGCCGCTGTTGGATCACCTGCTGCACTAGCTGCGCGTTGCCCTCTGTGGTTGCCGTACGCGGTCGCCCTACCTTTCCAGCACGTTCATCCGTCACGTTCCCAGTC
The DNA here is from genome assembly GCF_023864275.1 of Schistocerca cancellata. Classification (NCBI taxonomy): domain Eukaryota; kingdom Metazoa; phylum Arthropoda; class Insecta; order Orthoptera; family Acrididae; genus Schistocerca; species Schistocerca cancellata. Next base: position 225,625,413 of record NC_064633.1, read on the forward strand.
CGTTGAAATTTTTCAAACAGATCCTTTATTGTATCGCTTTTCGGTCCTTTGGTTACATTAAACCTCCGTTGAAAACTTCGTCTTGTTGCAACAACACTGTGTTCTAGGCGGTGGAATTCCAACACCAGAAAAATCCTCTGTTCTAAGGAATAAACCATGTTGTCTACAGCACACTTTCACGTTGTGAACAGCACACGCTTACAGCAGAAAGACGACGTACAGAATGGCGCACCCACAGACTGCGTTGTCTTCTACATCTTTCACATCACTTGCAGCGCCATCTGTTGTTGAAAATTGTAACTACTGTAATTTCGAAAGTTTGTCCGCCTGAAAATGTACTGTTGTCCCAAGCATATTGCAACAAACGGTGTATTTCTATCGCTGCTCGTTTAGTTTTTATTGCCGTTTCAAATATACCGCTCATTTCTGAAACACCCTGTATGTTCGACGACGACAGCAGTTCTTTGTAACCACCAAATTCTTACATTATGGCGGTGTACTTTATCCTATACTTGAAATATCAATAAGTCCGAAAAGATGAGTCGTTTTCCATACCCTGGAGAAATGAAATGAAAAATTTGTACCTTCTGTTACAGTCGTCGGGACGCAATTACTGCAGTAACTGAGGGTGTAGTTTCAGAACATGCCACACAATTGTTTGAGGACGTTGTAGTTCCTGGCCCGCCCATCTTGTGGACATTCGAAGATTCCGTATAAACGCATCTCGGATACGCTCGAAGTTTCTATCAGGCGTGTGTGGCCGACCGGTGCTCTTCCCTTTGAATATGCAATCAACTTCCAAGTATTTTGTAAGGCACTCATAAATATGATTATGCAGAGGCGGCTCCTTGCAGAACCGTCAGCGAAGTGCGCTTTACAGTTGAAAAGTGATTTGACCTCGTCCGAATTCCAACACACAAAATGATTTCTCTCGTTGTGTAGTGGCCATGTTGCTGCGAACAAACAATAGCAAACATAGTTTGAACCTTCCTCTATCCAGTAACATGTGCGATGTGTTTCTGTCTTTTAAAGTTCGTCTGTAATAATCACACGGTGTACAGAGAGCGACAGTCTTGACGATACCTTTGTCTACGACGAACGTTCACTGGACAACGTACTGGGTTCTATTTCTGAAACCCTTGGAGCTTTATTTTTTCGTGGTGATAATTAACTTCATACTACCACTCGTAAGAGACGAAGTCGCGGGGAAAACCAGCGTCATGGGATGCTATAAAAGAAGGTACTGAAAGCCGAGCTGTGAGGATGTTGTTTGAGGGAGCTTGGCGGGCTGGTATAACGCCGCAGTGGCAGGCGCATGCGCGGGTGGCCGCCGGCTGGCAGGCAGCAAGGCTCGGCCGGCCCGCGGCTACAGACGAGGCGCCGGTGCGCGGGGTCGCAGGCGCGCGACGTGCTCGCTGCCCTTCCGTGGGAACCCCCTCAAAGTGGCAAGTGAGTGAGGCGCGGACAGGGCTCGCAGTGTGTGTTCACCACCACATGACGGCGCTCGCAACATGCTCTGCTGGCCGACGCTACTTATAGTGGAACTGCTCCAGAACATTCCTGTGCTGATCGACTTCTGCGTGTAAGTTCACATTTCACAACATTGCACCAGTGCTAAACAAGACACTCTTTACTGTAGATTTTCACAGCACCAAATCATCTTCTTATAACCTACCATTTTCAAACCTTAGGTAACCTGTCGTTATGATCATGTCAATGAATAAGAATAGTTTTGTAGTATTTTCAACATTCTCTCTACCTTCTCTACCTCTTCTCTGGTATGTGTACAAGGGCGCGCAAGTATGCGTGTGAACTTGAGAAAAAGCACGGCCGCTTGTGTGTGTGTGTGTGTGTGTGTGAGAGAGAGAGAGAGAGAGAGAGAGAGAGAGAGAGAGAGAGACATCGATTTTCATAATGTTAGGTTCCGGTCAACTTTCCGGGAATTATGTTACTTATACTCATTCCACAATTCGTTCCTCAACAACACCATGGAGTGCGTCTTGTATCACTGGTGGACGTAAATCACTTTTATCCATCGCTTTTTTATATCTATAATTCAAAGTCATGCAAAGAGTGTAAAAACATGACGAAACGTTGTCTTCGTTTACTATTAATAGTGTTTCTATTAGTCATGCATCAGATTCCGTATGAAGGAAATTGTATCCGGTGCTTGTTAGAAACAGTACACCATTGCTACCTGACATTCTCGCATTCGTTTCTGTGCACATTAACGATACATACTTATTTATACCACTATTAAAAACCTTATTTAAGACCTCTATTTAAGGCAAAAATCAAATTTGTTTCGCGATTCAAACGTAATTTGTATAGCTAACTTGCAAGTACTCCATTTGTGACATCCCTAGTAATCACTTGTATCTGTGGTCAGTGCTACGTGGAAAGTGATGAAAAAGTCGAAAACCAACAACCGTACATTGATATAACTGTCCAACTAAAATTTTCAAAAACCAACAACCATTTATGAATATAACTGTCCAACTAAAATTTAACAAAATTGAATCCTTCAACCAATAGGAACATTACACTAAGGTAATGCAATAATAAAATGACCACCAGACCTGACAATAGAGTAATTAAAAATTAAAAAAAGACTATTGTTTAATGCCGAAGCATGTTTTTTATAGTTCCAAGCTAAAACGGTAACGAAATTTCGAGTATTAATTTTATGATTTATTTAATACACTCAGAAAAATAAATATTCTTTAAGATGGCCAAGCTTAATTATTTGCCTAGTTTCTTTAAATGAGCGCATAGGTTAATACACTGTTAAAAGTACGCTCGGGAACACTGAACACTCAGGCATCCGCTTCTGTACAATTAGTGGCAAGTGCTCCAACGTGTTCTTGCTTATTCTGCTGATGTATTGTGGTGTATTAATGAACAACTTAGCGGTTTGAACCGCTTTTTCATGAGTACAGGCTCCATAGTTGTAAGACTTTGAGTGGAGAATATGTGTTGAAAGAAGTCAGTCGTTGCAAAAGAAAATATTAAATAACGCTTCATGTATGCTATTTCAGTCTAATACTTGTTTGTTTCAATGCTGAGTAGTGTCTAAAAGGCGCAGCTGCTGTTCTTCCGAGGACATAAAAGCTAGAAAACTAATTGAGGTAAAATTAAACAAAAGATTAAGAGGACCAAATCCGCATAGGACACATAATGGGTTCTTAGACATATCTACTCCCACACCTGCCTGTACATCATCCTTTAACCAGCAAAGAGACTCAATCTTTGACAATGCTTTTTCATGTGTTTTGTGACTTCAGTATTAAATTTCAAGGTGACCTATTAATTTTAAATTAAAAACACACCTACTGTTCTTCCATATGAAACAATCAAATAGTTCAGCTCCTTTGTAACATCTTTCTCATTAGGAAAAGTTGTACGTCGATCCTACCTTTTAGTTTACCGTATTACTTGCGAAATCATTTATTTCTGACACTCTTTACTACAATGTTATCTCCTTTACTTCAGTAATTTGGTTTGACATTAATTAAATATCTCTGTATTCGTGAAGCATAGTTAGAAAAATATAGAGTCCAAATACCGACCGTCACACTCAATCTGCACCTCGCTTCTCGAGTCACCTGCTTCGGTGCCTACGAATGTCAAGATCCCGGGTATGGAAGGCGTCATTTAAACACTGCACTGCCCTTGTGAATGTCTTGATATAAGACAGATGAATTATTTAAGAAGTACATGGGGAGTGAGTGCTATACAAATGTCAACATTAGTGATGCTCTCTCTTTAATAGGAAACTTGCAACTGACTTTTCTGGATAGGTACACATGAAACTTATTGGTAAGAAGCACAGCAATGCATTTTTTAATATTTTCCGTCGGAGTACACAAATTACAATTTGACACAAATCTTAATGACATACATACAGTATTTCGATAACGCTTTACGAATCAAGGTAGAAAAGTCATATCACACATGTCAACTAGGAGAGTCTAAGTCCAGAGAACGCGTCGGCCGTTGACTAATTTCTACTTTTTAGAAAGATTCATACTGAACAATAAACTTCCTGTTACCTTTTCATGGATAATATTTGTTGATAGTTTTGAACATATACATTATGAAATTTCAGAACACGTATAGCTGTGATGGGGACCCCGAATTTAAAGTTGACAGAGAGGCACTCTGAAAATGTATTTTATACAGAGGTGTATTTTTAACATTTCATTAAAAGCAACAGCATTGTAGCGGAAAGAAAATATAGGGCCAAATAAGAAGGATTATCACTGCTCTTCACTGCACTGGATTATAAAACGTAGAAAAAAATGAAATTAATTGGGAGGCTGACATGCCCTGGTACGGCAACCCAACAAACCTGTAAATATTTTAGCTTGTAGCTATAACAGGTAACGTGTACCATGCTCAAAATTGTTACAGCGATACCATCACCAGCCCTAATTTTGAGGAAAAAAGTTATCGCATGGAAATCTCAGAACTATTACTTCCGGACCTAGCGCTGTATGGGAATTGCACATCGTCAATGTTTGAGCGAATGAAGTACAGAGTCAGAGTGACGCACTGTCATTATTAGTACCTCATTCGCAGATGCTCCGTAAAACCGATATTCACAATCGTAGATAACACACATACCGTTCCTCATTCTACTGCATGCCGCCCTCCGAAAAGCTAGTGTTTAAACGTGGTTCACAAACAAGTTGCTAGAAATTAGCTATTCCTTCTTCTTTACATTACATGAAAACAGAAGTTGGCGATTTTGTGCATCAACAGATGAAGAAAGCTGAAGTGTTTTACAAACAAAATGAGAAAAATCAGAGGTTATGTAGCTACTGCAAATGGATTACAAAAAAATAGTTTGTATTATATTTCATCCACATGGTTTCGAGCTCTTTTTCAATAACATTATCAAAATCAAATTTATGGCACAGAGAATGTTGAATATCGTTGTTTTCTCTTAAATGACGCATCGTTATTAAATGCAATTACACAGCGCAGTCACAGGCGTCTGCAAGGCATTGTCTGGGGAACGTTTCTTATTTTGGCCTGAAGGCCATACAGCCATCTTTCACTATTTTAGCAATTTTCTAGGATGTTGCACGATAAGATAACATTAATTTAAAAATTTAATAAGTAGTTTTAAAATTAATACATTATTTTGATGAGGTACAGCTGATATACTAGTTAATTATGGTAGGTGTCAACTCATTCATTCATTAATGTTGTATGAAATCAGTTTGCTGCTTTGTAAATAATTCGCATTCGAAAAGAAATGTTACTGATACCTCCTACTGTTACTCCATCATAACAGCAAAAAGGATTATCTCGAGCGGTTGTGCGGTGGAAATGGCTGGGGAGTGATCTACGATTAAATATCTCGCGAACTATGGAGCTTTTAAACATTTTATTCGCTTTAATTGTATGGACAAGGGCTTTGAGAGAATGTTTGGGTTATTTGTCCATAACATTTCCCTGTACTGCGTTTGGACGTTTGATATTCATCTTCAGCTGTCACCTTATTCTTCTATATAACTTAGTCTTAATGCCTGATGGTGGTAGTAAAATGTTCGTAAATAAGCTGTTTCGAGCAGCGGACTTGCTTATTTAGCGACTATTTCATTACATTTAATGTTAAAGTGTCCTTTGATCCAAATAAATTTTACCTTCATCCCGATATTTTCGTTTTCCTTTGTGGCTCTCACATTTTCCATCACCAGTGCATTAGTTTTCTTGAGAAGATATGGTGTCTGCATGTCTTAGAGTAAGCTTCTACAGCCCGCAAAAATTAGAGGGAGCAGTTGCCCCCTCCGGATATTTACAGTACACACTTTTAATCCGTTACAGAAGTCCCACGGATTTCTACAAGTAATTGTGTGCTATGCTCCTCAACTGCAAATTTAGCGACGCGACAATAAATACTGTGCTTTAGCAGAAAAAAGACGACGTCTACTTCCCAGTTTTTTCGTGAAAATAATACACTCCTGGAAATGGAAAAAAGAACACATTGACACTGGTGTGTCAGACCAACCATACTTGCTCCGGACACTGTGAGAGGGCTGTACAAGCAATGATCACACGCACGGCACAGCGGACACACCAGGAACCGCGGTGTTGGCCGTCGAATGGCGCTAGTTGCGCAGCATTTGTGCACCGCCGCCGTCAGTGTCAGCCAGTTTGCCGTGGCATACGGAGCTCCATCGCAGTCTTTAACACTGGTAGCATGCCGCGACAGCGTGGACGTGAACCGTATGTGCAGTTGACGGACTTTGAGCGAGGGCGTATAGTGGGCATGCGGGAGGCCGGGTGGACGTACCGCCGAATTGCTCAACACGTGGGGCGTGAGGTCTCCACAGTACATCGATGTTGTCGCCAGTGGTCGGCGGAAGGTGCACGTGCCCGTCGACCTGGGACCGGACCGCAGCGACGCACGGATGCACGCCAAGACCGTAGGATCCTACGCAGTGCCGTAGGGGACCGCACCGCCACTTCCCAGCAAATTAGGGACACTGTTGCTCCTGGGGTATCGGCGAGGACCATTCGCAACCGTCTCCATGAAGCTGGGCTACGGTCCCGCACACCGTTAGGCCGTCTTCCGCTCACGCCCCAACATCGTGCAGCCCGCCTCCAGTGGTGTTGCGACAGGCGTGAATGGAGGGACGAATGGAGACGTGTCGTCTTCAGCGATGAGAGTCGCTTCTGCCTTGGTGCCAATGATGGTCGTATGCGTGTTTGGCGCCGTGCAGGTGAGCGCCACAATCAGGACTGCATACGACCGAGGCACACAGGGCCAACACCCGGCATCATGGTGTGGGGAGCGATCTCCTACACTGGCCGTACACCACTGGTGATCATCGAGGGGACACTGAATAGTGCACGGTACATCCAAACCGTCATCGAACCCATCGTTCTACCATTCCTAGACCGGCAAGGGAACTTGCTGTTCCAACAGGACAATGCACGTCCGCATGTATCCCGTGCCACCCAACCTGCTCTAGAAGGTGTAAGTCAACTACCCTGGCCAGCAAGATCTCCGGATCTGTCCCCCATTGAGCATGTTTGGGACTGGATGAAGCGTCGTCTCACGCGGTCTGCACGTCCAGCACGAACGCTGGTCCAACTGAGGCGCCAGGTGGAAATGGCATGGCAAGCCGTTCCACAGGACTACATCCAGCATCTCTACGATCGTCTCCATGGGAGAATAGCAGCCTGCATTGCTGCGAAAGGTGGATATACACTGTACTAGTGCCGACATTGTGCATGCTCTGTTGCCTGTGTCTATGTGCCTGTGGTTCTGTCAGTGTGATCATGTGATGTATCTGACCCCAGGAATGTGTCAATAAAGTTTCCCCTTCCTGGGACAATGAATTCACGGTGTTCTTATTTCAATTTCCAGGAGTGTAGAAACGTACTTTATGAATATTTTCCAGTTTTATATCCTAATTCGTTATATACTCTTGACGTAGTTACAGATAATTAAGTCAAAAAAGATGGCATCCATGATTAAATTAATAATATACAATGTACTTTGCATACGCTAATGAAACAGACTTACCTCTTATATGTGAAAGTATGCTGCTACTAAAAATCAACTTTAGAACAGCTTGTTACGCGTATTGGTGAAAAATGCTTTAGAGGACAAATGAGAAACCTATCGTACGATCAATGTTGCAGATCAGGCTTCAAAACTCCTAATTACATGGATCAACCGGAATATAATGACAAAAATCATGATCACTTTACAAGCAAGCAGAACAGGTACATTCGTTGTGGAATCGGATCCAATAGACTATGCTACCTGGACGTAGGCCTACCTATTACAAAATAAAGACAACATTAAAAAGATAATCTCTAACGTTTAAGATCCTGCATTATCATCTATCTACAACTCCCGTCTTCAACCATCGAGTTTTAATAAGCCACACTACATGGCAGATTTCCTAAAAATATTAATACATTCCCAGTTAGCTTACAGATTCCCATTGGCACGCTTTACAGATCAGGTAAGTACCGGCGTCAGTTTCATGGGCCTCTACTAGCAGCTGTACCGTCAGTTCACCACTTTGTAACGTGATGACGTTAGCAGAACCCGAACATCAGATGATTCTTGATGTCATACTCCTGCAGACAATCTAAATTTCTTCTTTACCAGGATTGCTTGAATAAGTAGCTATTACGATTCTCTACAAAAAGAATAATCGACAGAATAATTTCTCCGCGCTCCTGGCACTCGGTCACTTACGAGTTCCAAACGTGCTTATTCCAGCACAAATGAGAACAGAATACGTACCATGCATATACAGCGGTCAAAATAAGTGTTTCATTTTACTAAAACTCTAATATTTAACGCTGCGATCCAGAAACACGTAATGAGTTCAGTACATTGGTTGATTTTTAATGTAACTATAGCTGAAACAGTGCATTTTTCTACCGTGAGAGGGCAGTATGTTCAGTCTCAGGAAACCACATTACCTGTAAACGTTGCAGTACATGTGCTGAGTGTTACGAGAGTTGTGTTGCATCAGGATGGTTCGGATGACAATAACGTACGATCAGAGGTTCCGTATAATTCCTGTAATGGCGCAGGGAATGAGACAGGTGGACGTCGCAGCGAACGTCGCTGTGAGTCACAGTGACGTCTCTAGAATCTGGGATAAGTATATAGTGACAGGATCAGTTGAGAATAGCCGCATTAAGTGGCCGCGGAAGAAAAACAATAGATGTGTAGGACCGATTTCTGAGTATAACAGCAAACGGAAACAGCACAATGCCACACATCTACGACGACAGTGCCATATAGCTACAGGAGGGCAGATGTCAACATAAACGATACGAAATATGTCCCATGAGCAGAGATTACATAGAGAATTCTTAAGGCGTCTCCTCTAAATCGGATTCGGAGAGAGGTTAGTGTCGTATCACCACGAAACCACTCTTTACGGACTAGGCAGCAGTGGAACCACCCTGAAAATACTGATATTCATGTGTGGAAGCGACGTTTACAACCAAACAATCTCCTAGAGCAGCACTTTTCAAGGTGGTACAGTCATGTTTCTGGGTGGAACAATATATGACCGCAGAACATCCCTTGTGCTGCTGGATGATTGGTGTGAAGTATCGGAACGACACCCTTGGACGCACTGTGGCTGCCCTTGGTGAAAATACTGGAGTGGGATTCACGCTCATGGACGATAATGCACGTCCAGATCGTCACAATCTTGTGAACACCTTCCTACCGTAGCGCTGAATAAGTCGTCTGGAATGGCGTCCATATTCTCCAGGTCTCAAGTTATTGAGAATGCATGAGCCACGCGAAAACGAACGGCCTGCTGTAGCCTTTTCCCACTAGAGACCTTCCAGGGCATCACAGAGGCCGCGTGGAGGAATGGGACAATATCCCATAGGCTTTTCTGGACCATTTGGTAAGGAGTGGGCCTAACCGCATTTACAATTGTCTCCAATTACAAAGGCGGGGGGGGGGGGGATTGGTTCATAAACAAAGTGTTACGCAAGATGTCAGTGAGAAGAAACTATACTGTTTGCAGTGCAATCTCTTTTAAAACTGTTTTGGGTTTATCAAGTGGAAACGTGTTTATCTTCTTTATTTTTGTTTTCTTATAACTGTACCTGACAGAACAATATTAGTTTTGCTTCCTATTATGTCCAGTATTGCCAGTAAAGCAATATGCAACGTTTATTTTGATCACTGTTATCAGTTTGCCTTGAAAGAGAATGTGGGACATAATAGAATCAGATCTAACCGTGAGCTAAGATATAAAAACAGCGATAACAAAACATTCATACCTTCATGGCATTTATGTGCTGTACTTGTAGAAAGGCATCAAAAATGAAAAGTTGAATAATATGGTCGGAAACCTGGTTACGGTGACAACGAAGTATAATTGACAACATCTGTAAAACAATTTATACTTGTAATAGCTCCAAAACCAAAACAAATTATAAAGAACTGCCGTCACAAATCTGAGTAAAGTAATCAAATACCACGATGAAAATATCTTCTGATCTTCTGAAATTTAAGTAAGGCAAGTTAGATTTCTCGTCACTCTGAATACTGTTTCAGTTTTAGCTGACCTCTGGGTTGAATATTTGACTGTCACCGTGACCTACAGGGCTACTATAGTGCGTTCTGAATAACACTCGCAGTACTGGAAGCGCCAAAATCGTAGTTTCCGGAGGTAAAGTACATAATATTAAGTGTAAGCATCACCCATATTTTCCCTTTACTTTCGATTAAGAACTCAAGTGTATCTTGGTTTTGAAGTCTGCTAAATTATGGAAACACCAGTATATTAGTGACTAGACCTTCATGCATCCGAAAGCGCAAAGAACGGCTGAAATATGTAACTCTTCAGGCTTTCGTAGCCGTTGTCCTTGACGGTTAAATATTTGATTCGTTAGTTCACGTCAAATTCCTCTCCGAAATTCTGAAATACTCGACCTTTAAATTCTTCTGCTGCGATTTTATTCAGAACATTTCGGTGCCCCTATGTGGCTGAAGACTGTCGAGAGACAGTGTCGCATCCATCTATAAAATAGAGTTTTCTCACACGATCATTCTGTCCGCAAGTAAGCAGCTCTGAACAATTTTTATTTGTGTTCAACTCGAAACAGTAACAATAAGAGGTTCCGATCAGAACTGGATTTCCTACAGGAAACATTGGGCCTCTTCTCCTTCTATAATGTTACCGTTTGTTGCTACAGAAACCGACCGCATAGACAAAATCCTCCGGAAGAATAGCATAAAGACTCAATTTTATAGTCAATTAAAAAGAAGACTTTTTAGAAACTACAAAGGACGTGAATTATTGCCTCCACACTCAGGCAGTCAATGAAGTGACATGAGATTGTGGTAACGCGTATGCCGTGTCTCTCCTAAGAAAGAGGCTCGTTTTCTCTAACGTTTGCAATTTCGCTTTTGTAGTGCTTAGCTCGAGTTACGGCTCATCTCTTTCATGCAATACATTAAATGTATTCGCAATTTCGAATACAGGTCGTAGACGCATGGTTGACGACATATGAAGTTTGGGTCTGGCCATGAGCCCTGCACGGATAGCCAAATGGGTAGGCCACCGCACTCGGTAAATGGGAAATCCGGGTTCGAGTCCAGGTCCGGCACAGATTCTCACTGTTGTCATTCCATTCTATAGCTGATGGTTGTCCTTATTCGCAACTGCGAATACATTTAATGTATTTTACAACGGCTGTAGTCACCGCAGTGCCTGTTCGTTTAGGCATGCATGCATGTTCAAAGGAACCTGCGTCATAATCAGAATAACACAGTCATTGCAATATCGTATCTTTCATGCAACGCCCAGTAACAACAGAATACGTCGGTTTGTTCCCGTAACAACCAAAATATTTTTAAATCGTAATTTTATGTGCCCATTCGATAGAGCGCTCCTAGATTAGTCTAGTCCGATATTTTTTTATCGATATGTATTAAGAGAAACAATAAAACGCAAAGATTAAACAGCAATCCAGCAACGATTCAGTAGGGCTGGATGCTTGGTGATAGCAGTCAGTGCGAATCAGGGCAATACTGTCACTGATGGAGTACTGATTATTCTTCGTGTTTTAATTTCCCTTCTAATATACATCTATAAAACGAATATCGGAATAGACTAATGAGGAATTTCTCTAGCGCATGAGCACGAAAAATTCCGATTTAAAAATCGTTTTGTTTGTAACGGGAAACAAACCGAAACTTTCCGTCTACACTGGGCGTCGCATGAAACTACGAAAGACGTGATGAGCATTGATTATTAGGGCTTACTCCAGCAACACAGTGCAAAAACGAAATTGCAGATATCTGATGGAACACCAGATCAAATGCGCCTGACGAGTGTTAGGAGAGACACTATGTATAGGCGAAACTAGGAGGCAACAAGATATCGCGTTAAGGAGCACAACGCCTCACACACTTAAAACTAAGCGAAAAATCTGCAATAGCGGAGCAACAAGAAGAATGTGGCCGCGTTTCAGATTTTAATAATATATGAATATTAGTTAAACACAGTAATTTTTGTAGAAGGAAAACCCGAAAAGCAACTGAAGTCTAACAATGAGTGCAATTTCAATACAGACGACGGCTATAGACTTCGGAGTTTACGCTTCGTGACCTCTTATCTTGGCTGGGAATTTACCCATTGATCACCGGAACACAAATAATTATATCGAAGCCACCTCGGCGGTGCGTCATTAGGGTCTTCACTTATCTTGCTCCGTCCACTATCAGTATTTACCCCGTGATGAGTATTTACCCAACGGTAGCCGGAAGATGTTTACCCAGTAGCTCCACTTCTCAGGAAAGAGCGGATACAGTTTTGTTCAAAAAATGGTTCAAATGGCTCTGAGCACTATGGGACTTAACAGCTGTGGTCATCAGTCCCCTAGAACAGAACTACTTAAACCTTACTAACCTAAGGACATCACACACATCCATGCCCGAGGCAGGATTCGAACCTGCGACCGTAGCGGTCACGCGGTTCCAGACTGAAGCGCCTAGAACCGCACCGCCACACCGGCCGGCAGAGTTTTGTAAATGGGTGCGACACGGTTTTTCGATAACGTTCAGCCGAGAAACCAGAAGAGTCGTGAAGATGATCCCAGTAGAGGGATCGAAACATTAATTATTTTAGAATATTGATGCGGCGCAACGATCCAGAAGGTTGTGCCACAACTGCTGGAATGTTTCAGAGGTTAGAAAACTATGCGGAAGACATCGGTTCCGTCCGTTCCAGAATATCTGCGAATTTTTGTGGAAAATATCCACAGCAGAGGGCTCGCGGGTCGTAAAGCGGCGACCTCGGCAGCCAAGGAAGGCGCGTGGCCTTGGCGACCCGCCAGGCGCTTATCGAAGCCGCGCCGGGCGGACGTGCTTTCACACGGCTGTCTGCTGCCGGCTGTGTTTTCTAGGCGGCCCCCCGTCATGATCAATACGCGCGCCGAGCATTGACGGAGGACGCCTGGCCTGGCCTCCGTCGCGGCTCGCATTCAGCCTGCTATCTGCCGGTGGCACCCCGGCGAGGGTCCGCTGAACACACGTGTAGCCGCGCTATCGGCACGTCTTCTGCAGCCCGCCATGTCTGCCCAAGGCCGCCGGCCTAATTCCTCGCACAGGCGCGCAGCCAAGTGGCTCCCGGCTAAACAGGGATTCGATTTGTCGCATGATAAGTCCAGTTCCCGTTTGCTCGGATACCTTCGTTCCCCAGTGACACTCCCTTTTTGGTCTTGTTTTACTTACACGAGATGCTCATTTCTCACTTTCAACAATTATCAAAGACACCACAGATATAAATATTTACATATATGCGGCTTGCCAGGGAAATGATATCTTCTGTACGGATGCACTCGAAATCTGAACCCTTGCGGGACTCAGGTGAATAGCTGCGAGCGAACAGGGGAGTGGACGGAGGACATATTTGTAGTGTGCGACATGTGGAAATTTGGGCTGGACGACATGCATGCTCAGATGGTCGAGGTTGTTAAGGGAACTGTTCTAGAGGAGCGGAGCATCCAGGTTCGAGTCTCGGTCCGGTATAAATTTTCACATGTCCCAGTTGCTTTTAATGCAATGTTCGTGTGCAGCTCAAATCAGAAAATTTCTCTTCCATTATCAAACCTTTCCGGTCCACCCAATGCGTCAGCAATTGTCTTTGACCTGCAGTTGTTTATTTTCCCTCGAATTGTTTAATAAATATCACTTAGCTTTCTTCTTACTGTTCTTGGAAGCCGTTAATGAATCACATTGCAAACATTTTAGCAAAGATAAATATTTCATGAAAAAAAGGATTTTGTCTCTGCTACAGCATAAAGACATTCTCAGTCTACATTTCCTTATTGTCATCACAACTTCATCATAAGTGGAACCTACTTCAGGCTTTTTAAATACGCCCAGCGATTTCTCTGTTTATAAATATCTATAAACGCTAGAATATTTAAGGCACAGTTATGCCTATAAATGCTGGTACACTATATGTAATTGACGTTCATGTGCTAAGGGCTAAATCAAATCATATATTGAGAACTTCTCTATGAATACAAAACGAAGATACAACAAAGTTAGCTAAGTACCATTATTTATATGTGCTTCAGGGCAAAAACGCCAAGGAATTGCTGATAAATAAACGTGGCAAGCTCATAGGTTTCAGACGAACAAAGTAATGAAATAAATTCATCAAAATAATAAAAAATTATTATATTCAATGATTGACCACCATTAATTTAGTTCGATAAACAGAAAAAAAGTCAATCGTACAAACTACATATTTATACGTGTTCTTAATCCTCCACACGAATTTACTGTGCTGCTACTTGTGCTGCAATTATGGACTCTCTGGTGATATTTCTAAAAGCACGGATCTACGTACCTATTCGTCTTATGACTGTAACAATTTCCGAATGAAGACAATACTTAAAATATCGTATACGAAAAATATTCGTACTTGTTACTTCCATAAATACACTAACAATCTAAATCTTATAGCACTGTTTAGGCTCATAAGATTAATTAATTGGATACTGTACTCAACTGTACATGAATTTTGTAGGAAACTCGCACATAGGCATCAAAGAAAAATAGATAAATCTGACACAGTCTATATACTGTTTCACTGTATTGAGTGAACACAGTAATTCGCCGAAATGTTGTTCATACAATTAACTACGTTTATTTTTGTAAATAGTAATCTGGGTAACACCTCTTACGTTGTCTAGCGCCTAATCCTTTACGATATTGCTTAATTCTGAGTCATACCAATTTTTCAGAGGCAGCTACATTAATAAATTTCTAGTTTGCAAGGAAATATTTTGACAGTAATACGTTATTTTCCTATGTCAAAAATATCGTTCGAATCGTTGTTCTTCTGCACGATTAAAACATTCAGACAGCATTTTTCGTCAATACTCTCACAAAATACTTATTATTCCGATCTAATTAAAGCTTAAAAATCATTAAATTTCAAGATTTTGTCACGCGATCGAAAACGCTCTCTTACGGGCTGAAGCTTCGGCGACGTCATACTGCTAGAAGTGAAACGAAGCTATACGAAATTAGACTGTGTTGTTAGAGTATACGTATGTTGTAAGAGTATACGTATGTTGTAGGAGTCTTAGCCGAAGTTACTACTAGTTTACCGTCTTTTATGTTTCGGAAATATACACGAGAACTGCTTTGCACGGCAACTGCGATGGAAGTATTGTGACACAGCAGTAGATATCAAAACTGTCTTAAAACTCAGGAAATCTGGAACTCGATTATTTGCTCGAGCCATGCTGAAAACGTTTTCCAGGGAAATCCTGCATTATAAAAAACAGTGGAAACTTTTTCATTTAGAAGATTATCCTGATTGTTAATTACTGTGGATATTGCCAGTACTACCACGAGTACTGTTTTCCAGAAACCTCTTTCCAAATTTTTTGGACAGCGTAGTAACACTCACGGGAAACAGCAGAGCATCATCGTTTTTGCCTTCATCAGCTTATTACAGTTTTTCTGTTCTTCCAGGTCATTAACTTTAGCCACCCGCAAACTGTGTCTACAAACCTTGCAGTTCGCTCAGCTCAACCTTAAAGTATCTGTTTTTCTACTGCATACTTAACTGCTGCTGAAACAATATAGTTTGAAAGTGCTTAAACAGGACCACCATTCATTTTATCGTAATGCCCTGGTCTTATTACATTTCCTCCCATGTTACAAGCAATTTTCAGATTCTGTTTTCTTTGTAAAAGTCATGCACCTTCAAACAGGCGCAATGGTGACCGTTCGAAGTGGCAAAGTACTGTCTTCAAGGACTTATTTGGGAAGAGTAATGTACTTGGAAACTGTTCAATGATTTCTCAGATTCTTCAAAATAAGACCCTACATCAGGCATTAAATACAGTTTCTTAACACCATCCTTGTGATTCATCTCAAACCGATCAGTTGTAAAATGAGGATAATAAACGAAAATAGATATTAAACTACAATATGCTGTCGAATTTACAGCTCTTAAAAAACTGTATTACGAATAAAGTAAACTTAAGAAGACAGTAGTATTAAAGGAAGAGAACAGAAAGGAAAAACACTACATCAAACTGATCCTGACATAAACAAACACATCTAGTGACCACTATCTAATTTGGACCTCTACATGTGGGATGAAACCACATTTTACGTGTCTCCTCGTTCTTCGGAACACTTCAAAACACATTTTCAAATGTTTTTGTTGATGTATTTGTAAAACGTGAATTACCTTTACGACTATAGGAGCAGCGTTGTTGTCAGTGGCGTCACAGGCTTCACGTGACTCAAATGGAGTGTTTTAATGGGCTTACAAGTTTTTTTAATGTTATTTTCGATTTTCTGTTTTTAATTTTTTTAAATACTCAAATCCATGAGGAAAAAATATGTCATGAGCATTAAAATTACTTATATTCCCACTTATCACGATTTTCAGAAAATAGTCAAACATGCTGTTCTGTTCATAACCATAGTGACTGTTCTTCGCCCATGATATTTATTGAATTTAATTTATTTAATTATGCAACTAGTACTGTTCACGATTTGTTGACACCTTGCTTGCTTAGTAATTAAGATAGCACTTGTAATTTTTATTAGAATAATAAAAGCTTTTTAAAAGTGGGTACAAACGGTTTCGACCGCAAAAATATTTTTTTCTTTGGTAACCGATTTCGGCCAGTTTCTGACCATCCTCAGACCCTCGTACCACGATGATAGGCGGTGACGGCGAATGGAGCGGGTGTTGTAATTCCTCTAACGTCGACTGAGTTGAGTGCAATTGTCGTTCGTGGAGTGACAGCACCCGCTCCATTCACCGCCACCGCCTTACCATCATGGTATGAAGGTCTGAGGATGGTCAACAACTGATCGAAACTAGTTGCCATCCAAATAATTTTTTTTTTTTGAGATGGAGACTGTTTATGTACATTTTTAAAGTAGTTTTATCCAGACCGCTGTTTCTCCGCGAGCAATGTTCCCAAAAATTACTAATGAAAACCTGTTTCCTACAAATCACTTATTCCTCCTCAAATTATTCGCCATTGCAATGTGTATAATTCTGCATGTGTTCGAAACAATTCCGGAATAGTTATTTGCATCCTGATGTTGGTACCGCAAAACCTTCCTGCTGGAAGGATTCAGCGGCTTCGGGAGATGATAAAAATCGCTGCTGTTAACGCATATTTTGTTTGACCTGCAGGGTGTTTTGCAGTTAGCAGCATTGTTTTGTAATGCCACATTCCAGAACTTTCTAATCTCTTCATGTCTGTACTGCTTGTCTTACACCGGTTACACTGCAGACAAATACCTCCACAGAATATTTACTGTCACATAAGTTCATATTTAATATATTTGTAAAACGCTTGCTATTGCCAGTATGTATTTAACATCCTCTCTACTTCGGCAATCGAATTCTCTCAGCATCGCCTGATTTAATTAGACTACACTCCATTATCCTTTTATTACTTTTGTTGATTGTGTCATCTTATAACCCATTTTCAACTCACTGTACATTGCGTTCAACTGATGTTTCATTTCGTTTGCCGCCTGAGTGAGCACAGAAATCGAATTAGTTAAGGGTATATAAGAAACAGTATATCTCACATTTCGGGCCTACGGAAGTAGGAAAATTATTAGCCTGCCCCTGTAGTGGAAGCTAGTCGCGAGTAGTGTAATGTGACCACGCTGAACAGCTGCAGAGTGCCACGTTTCGCTGATATTAGAGGTGTAAATGGGCTTTGACGATCTGTGACACCTAGGAGACAGTTAAACTTACAAATAATTTAGGAGACAGTCAAACTCATGTCGGCTAAAACAGCTGATCAGGCACAGCTACTTATGCGGCAATGAACAGCCGGAAAATGGTTGGACACGTATAAATGACATAAAGAGTCGAGCAGGATCGGAATTTGCTTGAGAGTATCGAAAATGCTGCTGATATACACAGTGGTCAGAAGCAGTCTGAAAAACCTGTAAAGGTAAAAAAAAATTTCGATGGCGTTGAGCCACAGTCACGCAGTACTTTTTTTAAAATAGTAAACCGCCATTTGACTGTGGGTTACTATATTTATATTTTATGTTAATATCAAATACAATGCCATAAATTGTTAGACTATCATTAAGTCATATTCAAGAAATATGACTTCATAATAGTCTAACAACATTTAGCATTGTACTGGATAATGGCGAAAAAGCCGAAATCTGGATAGTAGAACAGATACATAAAATAATATGTAGTCGAATGGCAGTTTGCACTTTTAAAAATTCTTGTAAAAAAAAATCTGATACATGGCGCCGTTTCCGAGTTAATTAGCACTGAAGTTAGCGTGCGAAAATTCAAATGCCGTGCCAGATACAAATAGTGTCACTTGTTCTCATAGTGAGGATCTACCACACGAGATTACTCAGCCTTTGGCTTGGGTTCAATCTTTACTACCGTCCCGTTTCCAATTTTTTATCACTCTCTTGTTTAATTTTAGGAAATCAAACGACGAACACGTTTGGCGACACCGTCTCTGCCGGGCAGGTAGAATTTGCGCGCGCAATGGTCCGATTGGCTAACTTCAATGCTGGTTAACTCGGGAACGGTACAACGTGTCCAATTTTTTCTTAACAATTATTTCTCAACACAACCTATCCTGCAACCTAGCTTTTCAGACTGTTTCTGACCGCCCTGTGTACTGTACCAAAATGATATGATGCTGATCCATTTATACTGTGTTAGTAGGTACCTGTCTTTTTCATGTAGCCAACTGATAGTGCTACTGCAAGGGCGACGTAGGTTGACCGAATAGCCTTCTCTATGCAGCACTGTTGAGTAATTGAGTCTTTCTTCAACAGAATTTATGTGCTTGCTTGTGACATGGTGGCGCAGCGGATAATTGCCAGACTGTAATTCCCAAAGTCTGGAGTTCATTCAGTACCAAGAACTTTTTCCTGTCAGTTACGGCTTCATTTCACTGCATGTCACCGTATAACTAGCTGTGTGAGTCAATACAAACGTCAGAAGAAGTCAAGGGCATACTACCACTAACTGGACCACGACTAGTAAAACGTTTCGGTTGTCAAACCAAGCTTAAGGACGAGTACAGCTTTATGTTACCTATTTATTCACAGTCTGAGGCTCATAACATTAATAATTCTTTGGTAACCAACAATGTAATATTTCATCATTACTTTTTCTGTTTAATATTACGGGTGTGTTGCACAATGAGGCAATGCAACTCTTATAGGTTCCTGAGTGGGGAAACAAGTAAAAACTATCTCAGTCTGAAGAATTTACAGCCGGGCGCTGTGGCCGAGCGGTTCTAGGCGCTTCAGTCCGGAACCGCGCTGCTGCTACGGTCGCAGGTTCGAATCCTGCCTCGGGCATGGATGTGTGTGATGTGCTTAGGTTAGCTAGGTTTAAGTAGTCTAGGGGACTGATGACCTCAGATGACAAGTCTCATAGTACTTAGAGCCATCTGAACCTTTTTTTTAAGAATTTACGTGGTCCTTTATGTTCAATTACCGTTTACTATAATTTTGTACATGTATCTTATTTACTGGTTTTTTGAAAACAAAATTATTTGTAAATTAAAAATTTTAAACACACGACACGTATACCAATATTTTTGTCTTTCATACTACGAAAAACAGCAACAAATTCTGAAATTTCTTGCAAACTCACTACTGGTTCCGGCAAGGAAATGACAGTTATAGGTCATCAAAAAAAGACTCCAACCCCTTTCTCTTTTCCTCCGGCAATTATTTCGCATTGAGGAGCTACATAGCTGACAGCTGAAGAGCAACATACACTTAATAAGACTGCGCTCCTTGACAGTACATTTCCACGTACTGATCGTCTGGAGTATCGGCACTACACGATAGTTTCTATTGACGTGTTTGAGGGGCAGTGACCTATTGTACAGTTCGTGAAAGTCATTCCAAAACTACAGTAGCTAACTCACCCATGTAGTATGTCAGTGCACGAAAGCGAAAAACCAAATTCAGGTCTCATTCACCTACAGTAGCTGTTAAAAATGAGCAGTGCAATTGGAAATCCTGGCAAATAGGAAATCTATCCTAAGTACTGCTTTTATTTGCAAAATAATCTCAGAGCTGTTGATATTCATAACAAAACTTGTGCTGTATAGCCACATAATGTGATGAGCGAAAGTTCTGTGCGTCAATGGCATCTTTTTTTTAAGAGTGGTAATTGATCACAGAAGTGATCTTCCGCCTGTCGGCAACAACGAACTGATACAGGAAGTTGGGAGCCTAGGAGCAAATACTTCCGGGATGTTTTATTTTTAACGCGTTTTCCTTAGATCGCTTTCGTTTCTGCCTCGTACAAATTTTGAAACTGACTTTAAACTAACTTTCCGGTGAGCTAGAGACTTGAAACTTTTACCGCAGCTCAGAACTGCAGGATAACGTAAACTCACTTTCGTGTCTGGTGTGTGGCGGAGGGTAATTTGTGCACCACTGCTATTTCCAGCTTTTCCAGTTCCACTAACGAATGTTTTGTGGTAAGAACGATTGCTGGCAAGCTTCCGTGTTAGCTCTATTCTCTCTAATTTTTACCTTCACGGTCTTTTGGCGAGGTGTAGCATACATAGGAGAAAGTAGTATATTGTTTGACTCAGGTGAACAGAAACTGAAATAAACTTGATATTTACCACATGTCACTTTTCTAATCTCGTCAAAATATCTGAAACCGATTGATGAATTTCACACACACATGACAAAAAAGAAGAAAATAATTATTTAAATGAAACAAATTTTTAATATGACACTTTTCAAAATGTCTCCTAACACCATTCTAATTCCTAAACCCATATAGATTTGTGCTTGTGAATTTTTAATATCTATGACAATATTAGTAAAATTAAAACGAAAAACGTGAAGTGCATGCAATAGATAATAATAAGGACTACAGTGAGTAGCTGTCGTTAAGAAAAATCACGCAACAGTTCATATCATTTGCAGCTCAGTGAAATTGTGACTTCGGTAAACTACTTTGGCATCAATTATCGAGTGCATGCGCCCCACGTTTATCCGTTTTAAATGTCATATGCAATGTCATAGCCATTAAAAATTCACAAGCACAAATTTTCAGCATTATCTGTAATGATTAGGAGTCTGTATGGAGATAGGAGAGATCATTTTCTTCTCTAATCCGTTTTCTTAATGTGTTATATTAAAAAGTTTTTATTTAATATAATTATTAATATTATTATTGGTTTCTTGATAGCCAGCCTCGAAACGATTTTCAACGTTTAAGTGCGTAACAGCCTGAAACCGCCAAAAGAAGTCATGCAATACAAGTACCATTACAATAACAATTAACAACTGCGTTAATTTTTCCTGAAATTAAGTCGAGCCAGGTGTTCTAGTGGCAACTCGCGTGTCTGGAAACCGAGAGGTCGTGGGATCGAAATCCGGTCGGACCAGGGAAGTCCGCCTTCACTCTAGCTTTTGCCTCTCAACGATGTGAATAGTGACTAGGAACGCCACGAGATTCGTACTCCACATTAAACTTCAGGTTCTGTTTCCCCGATTGGATAAATAAGGCAGACCAGGGTAACACAAGTCACCGAAGTGGCGTCCAAAGCGAAGACTAGCATTGAGCCGCACAAAATTATTAACTTTATATTAAGCCCACGATCTGATAGAAGTAAAATAATTTCTTTAAAGTAAAAGAATCGTTGTTAACACAAAACATCTTTTTCATTTACCATATTATGACGTTTTTCCTGTATCTTTATCTGTCCTTTTGCTGCAAACTCTTAAAGGAGTTTACATGCTTTTAGGTCTTCTGTCGCTAAAAGAGTATGAATGTTCGTTAGTAATGTATTGCTGGATGACGTCACACGACGCAATAGTATCGTGGCGTCTTCATTAGTCGCAGCAAAAGAAAATATGGTCAATATCTTCCTCACTTCCGCTTTCACAAGAAGGAGATGTGGTCATTTTGAGGCGGTGGAGATGTTACCGGAATGTCCCGTGATTAAATCGCAGGGGTGCTATTGTCACCGTAAGGTTTGTGCTATATTTACAATTTTGTTACCAAGGACGTGCTGTGAGATCGTAGGAAATCGTCGGGTGGCACTTTATCGTATTTCAATAAAACATAGTACACAAATTCTTTGGACAGAGTGACCACTTCTGCATTTCCCTTTATTCCGCTATCCGCCTTCAAGCAGAAGATAAGGGTACGTATGCCTTCACGGTCGGTTTTTGCCACAGCGGGAGTATTAAAATACCTTGCATATGACGTCCCATGTACATAGAAACTAAGAAGCATTAACGCGCACCTTAAGGGGGGATGTATGTAAAATTGTTGAAACTTTTTTTGCAACCAGGTAGTTCCGTAGCATGTTAGAAATATCGTCACAAATTTTCAGAGTTTAATTCGTGCTACAAATGATGTAAAAGCCGTCTAGTTTCAACCAATGCACAGTGCCACGCCCCCTTTTCTACACGACTCTCTCTTTTTCCGATATTTTGTTGTTTCCTGCCGTCAGAGAAAACATCTATGGAGTATAGAAAGTTGTGAGCCGCTTACGATGCGATTCATTACGATTTATTAAAGGAATGCACATAGGTAGAACACAAAACTCGAACGAAAGATTTAATAATCCCATTTAGAACAGACGCTGAAAGTCAACATTTTACTGATATACTGTCGTTATATTATGTTTATCTGGTGTTCAATGATGGTAACACTGGAAGAATTAGGGCCTTTATGAGACTAGGATTTGATGCTTGTTGATTCACTGAAAACCGACTGAAGAATTCCGACGATTTCTGTATCGCTAGTTCTGAAATGTCAGTGAAGGATATCGACAAAAGGACGTCAGAAAGAACAGACTTAGAAGAAAAGAGCTTCATCAAGACCAAAAACACCATATGTATGGTTGTGACCAATATTAAGGTACTTATTTCCGGCATAAATGCTAGTAAAATGTTTCTTCTGCATTTCCTGCAACTTTCATTTTGAATAATTGTGTAAGGCCATTTTCTGCTCAACTTTTGTAGATAAAAAGGTCAAATTTTCTACAGACTTTGTTCATACCGTAACACGACTTTCCACGGAACAAAACTTTTCAAAACGTATTATTCTCAAATTTATTCAAATTTATGTGAAATAAAAATTACTCTATATCAAACACACGAATTTAAGAAATTATTGCGAGAATTCTAGGACTCATTAAAAAACTGCTACTCAGATTTATATATCTACTAAGAATAACCTACCAGATTTTCAAAGTGATAAGTAAAGTAACATTTTAGAAATTGTTCCTCGTGTGGTAGTATGTATTATGAAATCACTCAGCAATGTCCTGCTCGAATTATAATTATAATTATTTGACAAAAAATTGAAAAAATGATCTATATTATAGCCAATTACATAATGACAACATGTGCAAAATTTGGTTCAATTATACACTGAGACCCGGGAACCACCAAATTCGTTTCTCCGAATCATGATTATATCAAAATCTAATCATAACTATGCCAGGCTTTACAGAGAGTTTACTGAAATAGGAAAGGACAAAAAGTAACTTTAACAGAAAAGAATTGGAAGTAGACGAGTTGTGGGTGTTACTTCTAAATAAAATAAACTCTTCGCCATCACAAACTTCGTAACACACGTCGGCGTGACTCCGCGATCTTAGGTAGCGGTCTGGTGACGTCACGAGCAGACCAATGAATGGATACGTATTAACAGTTCGGTTTGCTGGGCTTATCTGATATTGTAACTCCTTTCTGAGTCATTATAGCCTCTGGAAGACGAAACGTTAGGCAGACAAATATGCTTAGGATCACGGCCTAATGCCCATAAAATTAAAAACAGCAAAAACATAACGGTAATCGTACTTAGGGTGAAAGATCTTATTGTGCTTCTGTAATGCGATATACGAGATAATTTGTGATGTTCAAAATGTTTAAACAGCGTCAGTGTTAGTTTCGGGATGTTGTCTGCAAGTCTGTGGCGGGCATGAGTGTGTGACGGGCATGAGTGTGTGGCTGGCAAACTAGGGCCTCACGCTTCTAGGCTCTGTCTACAGAATCGAACTTCGAACGTGAAAATTCCACAATTTTCGTCGTCGATGCGTACTTACTGTTGATCATACCTGAGGACAGCGTTTTATTAATAACACTCCGGGTACCATAAACTGAAAGCGCGGTGGTATCAAGGCGCGATTACATAATTAGAAAATCGAATACTAGATTCTATTTATCGACTACACATAGGTCAATGTGACCAAAAATTTCTCTGGACTAAATTAAAAAGAAAAAATAAAGGAAATCGTAATTAGGGGAGAAGCAAGAGAAATTGTCGTGTAAAGCGTGTTGTTGAAGCGTTCCCCAACGAGTCAGGTATTGAGCACGGCGGGCGTGCGATCGTGACGGCCGACGGCTGCGGCTAGTGTCGGCGCGTCCCTATAAATACGGCCGTCGCGGGATGAGGTCGCGTGCGCCACTGGGTCGACCGGCAATCGATCTGCCGCTCGCTAGTGCGGCCGCACCGGCTATGAATACTGCACCCGCGCCGTATCGACGGCGGCCGCCTGCCAAAATCGCAACGCTCGCTGCCGACCGCAGGCCTGCGCGCCGATGCTCACTTCGCTACTTAAAGCATACATGTGATAGCAGCAGCGAGGTGAAAAAAGGTCTCACTGACAAACATTACTCCACGACGAAGCAAGGGGCTTGTAACGGCGTACCGTCGAAAACTGTCTCATTACGGAAAAAGCTCTGGAAAAAGCGGAAATTGCGATACTACCAGTCGGCTTTGACCAGTGACGTAATGAGCACGCGAGAAATGACGAACACAACATGGCGACTATAGAGTCATATAACTGCTGACATTTTGAAAACTAACTACGTATAATGTTTTGATTACGAGAATTTACTACATTGGAAAAAAAATTGTTCCAAGTGCACATCTGGGAAAGAAAATTAATCAGCTGTCACCAACTAAACTCGGGACTCATCTGACCAGGCCACGGTATTCCAGTCGACTAGGGTACAACCAACATTGTCACGACCCCAGGAGAGGCGCTGCAGGCGCTGTTAGCAAAGGCACTCAAGTCAGTCGTCTGCTGCCATAGCCCATTAATGCCAAATTTCGCCTCACTGTCCCAACGAATACGTTCGCCGTACGTCCCACATTGATTTCTCTGGTTATTTCACGCAGTGTTGTTTCTCTGTTAGCACCTGCAAATCTACGAAAACGCCGCTGCTCTCGGTCGTTAAGTGAAGACCATCATCCACTGCATTATCCGTGGTGAGAGGTAATGCATGAAATGGTATTCTCGGCACAATATTGACACTGTGGATCTTGGAATATTGAATCCTCTAAAGATTTTCGAAATGGAAGGCCGCATGCATCTAGTTCCAACTACCATTCCACGTTCAAAGTCTGTTAATTCCCGTCGTGCGGCCATAATCATGTCGGAAACCTTTTCACATGAATCACCCGAGTATAAATGACTGTTCCGCCAGTGCCCTGTCCTTTTATACCTTGTGTACGCGACAGTACCACCATCAGTACATGCGCATATCGCTTTCCCAGGACATGGGCCCTCAGTGTACATTTTACCTACGTAGCTCAAGCAGAGACTACAATACGCGGTTTCGTACTTTTCCATTAACACAACCTTCTCTGTTGGAAGGTCCGCAACTTGTATGCACTTTGATAAAGGACATTTTGTTCTACACCATAACATGCAGCGTTAATTTGTCAGCTGTTATTAGGGTAAATAGTCCATCACTAGTTCCATATATTAATTTTTAGTTGTCAATGGCGACGGGCGGCACAAGAAAAACTTTAACCAGTTGTCCAAAAGAAGCCAAATCGAGTATATTAAAACATAGCTACAGTGGTGATTATGCTACACAGCCTTCTGCTTCCTCTTTTTTAACTTCTCCTGCGTATCTGCGGTGTTGACATTTCTATATAGGTTCATGCAAAGTTGGTGGCAGTTGGTGGCCGGATCCCTCACTAAAGCCACTATTCCCCCCGCGATGGAATCTGTGTACCGCGTCTGTCTCTGTTTAGATTAACTCTCACGTTCGAGTCTGACGACACTCTCTCAGTGTTTGCGTAACGAATATCTGAAGCGGAGCGTAGGTACCAACTTGGTATTCACCGTGACAGATTCGATCTGAGGCAGACTCACCTCACAGAATCCCGGAAGTGGTGAGCTAATGCGCGCGGTTGCTACGCCACAACCGCGTTACACAGTACGAACTAAAAAAAAAATATATTTATCGTAAATAAATCGAAGCTAGTATCGAAAAATACACTTAAGCGATTTGGCGTAAGTCGAGACTTCGATAAGCACTTCCAGTACATGTACTTATCAGTAATAACCAGGACTTCAAAAAAAGGAATCGAGTGTTGGAGAACTATCTCTATAGTTGTAGTAGAGACCTCAATACACAATACGAAATGAAAATAAACAGACAGGGCTTGTCGTAAAGAGACTGAAGTTAGTATCAAGGAAAGACGTTTCAGATATGTAGCTGAAGCTGAGACTGCGATATGCAGTTACGAATATACGGGGTCCCAGGACGAACGGCCAATATTCAGAGATATGAAAGGAACGCTCATTTGAAGCTAAAAAAATTTATGGTCGTAATTTGTTTCCAATACGTTAACGAAGCCTTGGCTATTATCTCTGCATCGAAAAATTTCACGGTGATGTTTACATATGGCGATAGCTAAGCTTAAGGCTTCCTTCTCCGTTTGACTGTAATTTGGAAACAAGTGCATCTGGGCGTTTACCTCCATAGACTTTGTGAGAAAGATTGAACCACAAGCCTTAGTCGGATACATCTGCCGCCACTACATGGGCTTAGAAGGGTCGAATGTCATGAACCATGCTGCTCAGAGAAGAGCTTATTTCACGTCTTGAAGTCTAATCGCAAGCGGAGGAATAATGCCACTTAACATTCTTGTGAAGGAGCTGATTTAATGGTTTGGCGACAGTTGTCGAATGAGGAATGAATTTTCTGTAATAGTGAAGTTGACCTAAAACTGATTTGATTTATTTGGCATCTCTGGCTGTTGGTAGGTTTTGTATGGTCTCGATAAGATGTGGAATGGGGCGTATCCGTGATTAACTAGAAACATGTTCCAGACATTCCATTTGCGACACAAGGAAACAACAATTTTCCGTATTACATTTCAGCCCGCTGGAGCTAGCTGAACAAGGCGTCCAAATTTGTTGCTACTTCCTGTGCAGTTTTGCTAATTACAATGATATCATTCTCGTAATTTTCTCTCCCCAGAACATCCTGTGTGATGGTTTCCAAAGAGTGTTTGAATGTGGCCAATGCATGGCTACGCAAAAGGGCAGTTGACTATCCTGAAAAGGACCAAATGGTGAAGCTGCTCTAAGAGGACCTGCAAGTAAGTGTCGAGTAGGTAAATTGTTGCAAAAGCCTTGCCTCCTGCAGGATGCACCATTTTAGGAATAAGGTATGCATAGAAGAATCACTAATGAATAGGGCACTGATAGTTGACTAAAAATCCCCCAAAATCCTCAGTGAGTCATCTGGTTTATCAACCCTCACGACAGGCGTGATCCACTGACTGTTTGTAAAGGGGGTCAGAATTTTTTCTCCTGCCGACGTTGCAACTCGTGGTGAAACTTGTCAGGTAGAGAATAAGAAACATTGTATGCCTTAAAACCCTGGGCATCGCTGAAGGCAGTAAAGAGATCAGTGACGCCAGCTGATGGATGTGAAAAAACTGAGGCACATACTGAACAAAGGTCCCATAGGTAGGAACTGGATATGAATGGTTGGGTTCGATTCATAGAATCGTGGACTTCCAAACCAAGGACATCGACACGATCCAAGCCCAAAATGTTTGTGGGTCCTGTCGCATCAACCAGGCGGATACAGGCTGAGAAGGACACTGCTTGGTAATGAAACGGAGCGCTCAATTCGCCCTTTGCCTTATGTTGTCGTTACTGTAACCTTCCAGCTGCTTAGAAAAAGGTTGTAGTATAGCGGATCCCGTGCTGCGATACTTCTCTCAATCAACAACACTATGTGAAGATCCAGTATCAGTTTTAAAACGACAGGAAAGACTTTATGGCCACTTTCAACGTTAAAAACCTATCGGAGACAGGGATAATGACCTGGAGGGCCCAGAACCGTAGATGCAGGCGTTGTCGTCCAAAACGGAATCCCTGGAGTCCAGTCAGGAAAAACTGACTTTTCTTTCCATGGTCGATCAGCACAGTTCACCTTTGAGTTCATTTCTTCCACGAGCTGTAGATTTTCTCCTAGTAAAGTAGTACTGCAGGCATTATTGTGTTACGAAACAATTACCGCATGAAAGTAATTGCTTGGTGTGCCGACTGCTAACGGCGTCATTGCCAGAGGACGGCTTGGTCAGCGGAGCAGGCCGATTTGAGGAAAGGAGCTGGCTCTGGGTCCAGCAAGTTGGGCAGGCGGCAAACACCTGCGATGGGTCCTGCCGGGCTATCAAGGACCTAATGAACTGTTAAAAAACCCGGATGAGGGGCAGCTATGTTTCTAAAGATGGGTCACTGCGCTTGAAGAGGTCATTGCAGAGTCTCATCTGGAGAGTCGACCAGGAACATACTCCTTACCAGCGATTCCATGTAACACTGTTTCCATTGAGGATTAGAGCGTCTGGAGCGACAACCTCTAGAAAGATCTTGCCAATGCCCTGTGCAGCGGTCCATTTCGTTTATGTCAGCTAAAAGAATGTGCTGCAGGCGGCTGCCAAGTGCACTTGGCCATCAAAATAACAAACAGGATTATAAAAGTTCAGGTGGAAAAGCATGAAGGTCGATCTCAGGATCGACCTGCTGTAATAGGTGGTACGGCGGCTCACGTAGTGTCGGAGGCGAAGATCTCAGACAGGACGACAGGTCCCAGGAGCATTCCAGGACAGCTTCTGATTGAGGAACCGCGGCTGCAATCAGCAGAAAGCCCAGAGAAATTGTCCGTAGAGAACTGATACATCATAGCCGCATGCCGGCTTAAACACTTTTGAT
This sequence comes from Schistocerca cancellata, assembly GCF_023864275.1. Lineage (NCBI taxonomy): Eukaryota > Metazoa > Arthropoda > Insecta > Orthoptera > Acrididae > Schistocerca > Schistocerca cancellata. The sequence continues at coordinate 225,654,453 of NC_064633.1, forward strand.
ACCGTTAGACCTATTTTCGAGCATATGATCCTGCGGAAGCAAGTAGGTACGCACAGACTGCGGCCTCTTGGAGCGATTCCTGTGCCACCTGTCAGCCTGGAATTGCAGGGGCAGTGTCCGCCTTTAAAGCCCCTGCAACATTTGGCGCAGGCCACCCGTATTGCAATGTTGCGAAGCTGGAGCGCTATGAGGGCCGACATGTCATTAATTTCTCACGCAACCAACAAAAATGTGACACGAAATACCGCTATAATGAAATGAAATGCAAAATGCGCACCAAGAAGTGACGTCATAGCAGCCATTACCATTACAATACTCGTCGAAGCCGACGTGCTGTATCGAAAAATTATTTTGACCCCAGGTCCTTTAGAATACGGAATGAAAAGGATATCGGTCTTCAGTTTGTTGAATCACCAACAGCATACCCTTGATATTAGTTAGAGAAATTTAGAGTAATCCAGCATAGGCTTTAGAAACCGCTCCATTGTGAAACGAGTCTACGTCTTTAACCAAAGGACCATCTCACTCAGTTTTATCTCAAATACGCTGGCGTCTTGAAGAAGGGTAGTGATATTTTCTGCTTGTCACCAAAATGTTCATGCTCTCTCCATCGGCACAAGAACACAATTGCCTTGCATAGAATATGTCTGTGACAAGTCCATAGAGCACAGCGATATGTTGAACGTTAGTGTCGATTGTGAATCGTCTGCGAATCGAGGATGTCCTCAGTGTTCCGAGTGTATGGATGATTACTGAATTATTTGCTCGTGGATTTAGGCTTATTCACGAGCAACAGATCCCGGTCTCAGACCTTCTAATTCATGAGACTGGAAACTTTTTAAGGAAAAAATGAAATCTACTGTTAGTGCTCTCCATCTCACATGAAGATTTAACATTTTATGTGTCACGTTCAGTGGAAGTCAAATAATCTGACATTATAAGCAATAAAACCTGATTTTACAGCAAGTTGACTTGCGGGAACCTGGTTTTGACGGTACATAGCTCCTCTAAAGGCAAAAAACATATCTTACCACGATCTGACCAAACTTTCGACATTAAAATCATTAGAGTATGACAAATTTCCGAACACTATCAATTTCTCACAAATAAGAAATGTATTTTTCTGTTTAGTTTATGCCGGTATGATCTGTTAAAGTCGCTTGCACTATCAATCTCCTCTTCGCTGTTTGAATTAATTTTCCTGTCTTCTAACAGTGGAAAAAATTTATTAAATTTCACTAAGAATTTTGGTCAATTTCTCTACTCCTGTGCATTTTTTGGTGTACTGTTCGCTTCTAGATTACTAGAAAGATCATTCGGTAAGAACGATTGGCACTTCGTATTTATCAAGAACATTTCAATAGAATATGCGAGCAACAATACTACTAAAATCGTCCGTACATTAGATATAAATTTCTTTGAAACATACCAAATATCTATGATGCCTTCCGTAGTTACTGTTGTGGAACAGCTTCAAGTAAGAATAAACAGACTGTACTTAATAGTTTACAAAATTAACACTTTGCCATCCGCACGTCTCGTACAAATTTATTCGCTTGGCGCCGGCAGCGCTAATTCGGATTACTTGGCTTGTCGCCGGCCGCTTGTCACCTTTCCGTTGATGACAAGCTTCAAATACATTGACATTAATTTTCCGGAAATCCTCTATTTTGCCGTATCGTTCCACAAACTGGAATTTTCTTTTCAAGTAACTTCTCTGCAAGTTCTACATTGTTATAATAATTATCCATGCAGAGGTGAGGCCACTTTCCATCGGAAGGCGTCAGTAGTTCTATCACTGGTTTTGCTAAAGGCTGTCCAGCGCACGAATATATCTTGAATGAGGAAATGTATTCCGTACCCGAATCATACAGTATCCGAATGCTGTATTTCGTAATTTTCGACGGATCGTAAACTTTAAAATGTAACCGGCCACGCCGTGGTGTCATTCCTTCATCATTTGAGATGTTTTGACTTAGATTAAACGTTTCTTTAAACTTTTTGGAAAAATAATCAATTACGAATTGAACTTGACAAGGCGGTCGGCATTATCCGACTTATTGTTGCTGTAGGAAAAATGTAAAAATGGTGTCTGAATCGGTTGCGGGACATCGTTTTGCGAAGTATCGTTCATCGATCCTTGCCTCTTTTACAATTCCCATAAGGATAGCAAGCCCAAACCACTTTCTAAGTTCGGGTCCTGAAACGCCGACAAATTTGACATTTTTTAAATCCAGTTTCCTTTTATTGCAATTTTGACTGTAGTACTTGTTGGTTTTGTTTCTAATATGTTCAAATAGATCGTTCCCAATATATAATTGTACGATATCCTCGACGCTCTGTGTATCTTTGGGAAATATGTTTGGACCCGGGGATCCTTCAAATTTATTATTATCCTCGGTAAATCAAAGTCTGACCACTGTGCACTGTCTTCTTCGTACGATTGAGCCGAATCAGTTGGCAACCGTAGCGTTCGCTGATTTCTTCTTGGACAAATTTCACTCTCTTACTACGATTCTGCTTCACTTTTTAATTTTTTTTATATCCAATGTCTTCTTCCCAATCGGCTAAGCCGTCCGGAACAAGACGTCCGTGCATTCATCGCAAATAATCCTATTGTCTCTTTCGTCCGCCATGATGAAAGGGCACAAGTACTTATAAAAACAAAACACTTGTCGACGCGTGTAACTTATTGTTACTTAAACAAAACACCAACAGATTGCAAAAGATACTCAAGTGATGTCGCCGGCCACTGAGCGATACTATGCTCTCAACACCACTGTGGTGTCGCCGGCCGTTGACCGCTATTTCACGCATGACACTACTGTGGTGTCGCCGGACGGCATAGTGTTAATTTCTTTGGTAGCATATTATATGAGATATCAGGACCATTTGCCAGTAACGTGTTTCATGCGACACACGATGTTAACGGAAGACGCAAGTTTCTTTCTCGTTACTAACAAAAAATTCTTAAAGTGAAATTATAAGTGCTTCCAACGATAGAGTGTTCATTAATTAGCCTACTGAGACATTAGTTTTAACAGTATGTTCATTAGTATCTGTTGTACATGAATGCGTTTTTTCCTCGTCTGAATAGCACCGCCTATCCTATCGTCCCGGGTTAAACGGCCTGTTTGTTCACTACCAACAGGCAGTAGCGCTGTACAGTCATCCCTTGAGCACTGTTTACTTCTTGTTTTTCATCGACCCTCTTAATACATGTCGATAATACGAATAACGCACTATACCAATTCGGGCTCGCTCTATCTAAAAGGGCACGTAAAACTCCACTTCAATGCTGCTAACGAGAAACGTTCGAACATGACCAACACATGTGATTAGCAGTATAGCTTAAACCGACTGTCTTGCACGTTGCAAGATTTAAATTGCAAACCTCTTTCCGGAACAGCATATATAACGTGCCTGACGACTATTAGGAGATATATCTTGTGAAGACTAACATGGAAATAAAATACTCAAAGACTTCCACGTCTAACGTAAGGTAACGAGTATATTTGATACCATTACTTCACAAAGGATTTAACTTTCCGGCAGAGAAATTAAGACAGCACGAGAAGTTTCACGTTTTAATACTAACCCGTAATAGAGTTGTTCGCTTATTTATAATAAACAATTTCAACGCCGTCCTCAAAGTATCACCGTCAGTTTGAAATAGTTTTTGCTAGAAATAAATTAGACATAGTAAAAATTATGATAAATACAATATCAGCTACAGTTCACGTGTTTCACTGACAGCTAGTAACAGAGCGTTTATCTGAATAGTTGGTGGTTCAGTCTGCAATAGTAATTCAGAGTATCATTGGTACACAGTCAGCAATATTCTTTGTTAGCCGACACAATCTCAAATATCTAGTTGTAGCCACGTGCTAACACAGGATATCCTTTACAATTAATGTCAATATGTTGGTCATTCATACAGTACAGTGTTTACAATAAAGTATAGAAAACTGAATGAAAAGTCAAATAGTCCGCAATAGCTGTATTTAATTAAGTCTGTTAGAGACGCTAATCGACTTCAATAAATACAGCTATTGCGGACTACTGGATTTTCCATTCAGTTTTCTATCTTAAAAATTTTAACATCAGCATGTAAACACCTGTGCTATACTGTATGAACGGTCAATCAATTAGAAAATACGTGTAGTTAGTTTAGCCGTGTCGGCTCTAGTTTTAAAATTATCACTATGTTGGACTAGAAAATATTTCAGGCGCAGCATTCCGTATTGATCAGAACTTTATCTTGTACTGAATGTACGCATTTACTTTTCAAGGTTGTTATTAATCGGCTTCGTATGACCCTTCGCTGTCAGCCTGAATTTTTATTACTTGTGAAAGTTAACCGTAATATTACATGCAGCATGAGGTCTCTCAAAGAGAAGTAAATACTTGATGCGAAAAGGTCAACCACAATATAAACTCACTAACCAGCTACATCGATGTAAGTGACGCGTGCTGAACAACTTAAAGCAAAACACTGATGTACGTCTGAGAAAATATTGCAGCATGTACATCTTCTGAACGATGAACGCATCAGATGAAAATCGTTAGTTCATGAACAATTAAAATATTGCAGGTTTATTCAGTAGGGAAGAGTGTCGTACCTAGAGGACAGTGTACCTAGAAAAATATGATGTTTCCAAGTCGGCGTTCCAATATAGTGAGTGATTTTTGATTCACATGAAGGAATGCGCGCTAGAGAACTCCATAAGCAATTTCCGGCCTTAATTTCACTTCATACACTGATTATTGGTGTGTAGAAGAGTGAAAATGTAACACACAGGCTATTAAATATATTACTGACAAGATTTTCTCGATTGAAACACATTTAAATCTATGTTACTAAACGACTTTCCCACAACCAGTTACAGGTTGCTAATCTATCGGCTTCTAAGGGTAACAAAAATTTGTTTTTCAGTATTTCGCGAGATTATTGAGCAAATTTAAAAATGCAAAGTGCTATCATAATCTAGACATTAATAGGTATAATTTTATGTTACAAGTGTAACACATTAAGATAAGTGTTACAGTTAGAAACTGAGAGTTTGACGTGAGGCAGCAAATCTGACGGCGCACAGATACCCGGACTTCATTTATTCAGTATTTCAGAATGAGAGTATTTAGCGACTGTCAACAAACTTTATATTTACTTCCATTTAAAATTTTCTAACCTACCCGCCCGATTAAGCAATCTAACATTCCACAATCTGACCTGTAGATAGCCTGTTTTACTTTTCCTGATGACATCCTCCTGAGTAGTCAGATCCCAGAAATTCAAATGAGGGACAATTTTAACTCAGGACGCCACATTTGTGCGTGGGAGGACGAGAAATCCTAGAAACATGGTGTCCAGACGAAATTGCGATATTCCCCTAAACGTGGACAATACCCACCACCGCAATTTACACACTGAAAAAAAAAAATTAGCAGGGAAGCACATGAAAAAACTTCGAAGAACTATGAGAAGTCTTTGGCTTTGTCATATAAATAGGGATTGGCTGGCGTCAAATTACATGTTCTAACGGATCAAGTGTTTAGACTATAGCGTCAGATTTGTTGTGTACGACTTCATACACAATGGTAAGGAGAGGTGTGACAACTGTCGTCATAGGAAAGCTTGACAGGAGCAGTAATTATTAGCGAACAAGTTAACACAGTAACATTAATTTCTCCAAGTGTACGAAGATCCATTACAAATAAAGCAGCAAGAAGTAAGTCCAACTATCTAAATTCCTGAACTAAGACACGACCTACGGTTTCGGAAATGTGACTAGGCGGCGTCTGCATAGTGTCACGTAGTGAGGAAGCTCCGAGTGGGAGAGGGCCATGTGGCTGCCACTGGCCGTCCTATACAGCGGCGGCAGAGGGCGCTCGTGTTACGGACCTGCTACAGGCGTGGCTCACCAGGCGTGCTCCATTGGGTTTGCCGCATCCTGCACGACCGCCATCAGTATCTGACACAAACTTGCAATTCCGTTGACAGCTTTGACATCCGTGGATGGTATCGATATGTGATAGCGCAAGACTTCGTGGACGGTTGTCACATTATGGATGGGGATATAATGCGAAACTGATGTGTGACTACCTAAAATTAAGGCCATGATTATTGTGTGTCGAAGGGAGACAGTAACGTTATTACAAATTGTGCTAAAACCATTACACCTTCCCTGGCTACAAATCATGTTATTACCATACTAGAGGCTACAATTTAAAACTATGGAATGGGTAATCTGTTTGAGCTTATGGAAGCTTTTCTAAAAGGTATTAACAGTTAAAGATATGGAGGTGGTATATTAAAGCTGGAGAAACATGTTTTTCCTCAGTCCACAGCATCGTTCCAGAATACTTTCAAATATAAGAACATTTCCGAATTACGAAATGGATATTAAAGGGAGCGAAAGACTATTTACAATTTGTACAAAAACCAGATGGCAGTTATAAGAGTCGAGGGACATGAAAGGGAAGCAGTGGTTGGGAAGGGAGTGACACAGGGTTGTAGCCTATCCCAAATGTTGTTCAATCTGTATTTGAGCAAGCAGTAAAGGAAACAAAAGAAAAATTCGGAGTAGGTATTAAAGTCCATGGAGAAGAAATAAAAACTTTGAGGTTCGGCGATGACATTGCAATTTTGTCAGAGACAGCAAAGGAATTGGAAGAGCAGTTTAACGGAATGGACAGTGTCTTGAAAGGAGGATATAAGATGAACATCAACAAAAGCAAAACGAGGATAATGGAATGTAGTCGATTGAAGTCGGGTGATGCTGAGGGAATTAGATTAGGAAATGAAACACTTAAAGTAGTAGATAAGTTTTGCTATTTCGGGAGCAAAATAACTGATGATGATCGAAGTAGAGAGGATATAAAATGTGGACTGGCAATGGCAAGGAAAGCGTTTCTGAAGAAGAGAAACTTGTTAATATCGAGTATAGATTTATGTGTCAGGAAGTCGTTTCTGAAAGTATTTATATGGAGTGTAGACATATATGGAAGTGAAACGTGGACGATAAATATTTTGGACAAGAAGAGAAAGCTTTCGAAATGTGGTGCTACAGAAGAATGCTGAAGATTAGATGGGTAGATCATATAACCAATGAGGAGGTATTGAATAGGCTTGGGGAGAAGAGAATTTTGTGGCACAACTTGACTAGAAGAAGGGATCGGTTGGTAGAACATATTCTGAGGCATCAAGGGATCACCAATTTAGAACTGGAGGGCAGCGTGGAGGGTACAAATCGTAGAGGGAGACCAAGAGATGAATACACTAAGCAGATTCAGAAGTATGTAGGTTGCAGTAGGTACTGAGAGATGAAGAAGCTTGCACAGGATAGAGTAGCGTGGAGAGCTGCATCAAACCAGTCTCTGGACTGAAGATCACAACAACAACAATATTAAGGGATAACTTATTTGAGCAGAGAGACGATAATACTGTTTAATTTGGACGAACTGCAATTGTAGAAAGGCTTCCATACACCATACTTGGAAAAATCTGAATACAGTAAGGGGAATACAATATAGTCGCGGTTATTGTAAATAACAGTGACGCGCAGTAATCACACACTGAAGTTCCCTCGGTAACCAGGTGATTTGGTGTGTAGAGTAACACTATACCGGAATATGAAGTAGTCGTTTAGCGTGGAATGAGTGGAGTAAAGTGACAGGGTGGGAATAAATTCTATCCACAGTCAAAAAACGAAAACTATCATAAGTACCCACATACAAATATACGCCTACACACTTGTTCACTATGCTTTAACCAAAATACGGGTAAGTAAATGTAGTATCACACTTGTTAGGTGGAGATCCTATCAGAGCAGTGGTGGGGATGGTCAGAATGTGGGATTTTGTACGAAACAGCGTAATTTACATGCAGGTTAACCACCTTTAGCAAACGAATGGATGTTAAATATAATAATTCCTCCGAGTTAAAAAACTCCGCAAACTGCTTTCTAGTTTCTATATGCACACTAGAAATAGCAGTTTCACAAATGTCGGAAATATAACTTTCTGGTAGCACAGAAAAGTAAAAATGTAACCTGCCCTGAACGTAGCGGCTTCTATTTCTAGAACAGCTGTCATTTACAGCGGGAAGTGGGTTGTAAGGTGGTAAGGGTGGGCAAAACGAGCATTAGTCATTTTACCACAATCCATGCATCCTACATTTAAAACATAAAACATAGCTCCATGTGTTTGACCGCATGTACGCGTTTCCATTGACAGCCACCACTGTGGTCACGAAGGTTTTTTGAGACAAGCGTCCGGATTTAAAAATGGTAAGACAATCCCTCCAGGAAATTTCTCGCGTTCAGATTATTCTTGTGACCCAAAGCTGGCAGAAACCAGAAGTAGAAACCTCAGAGATATTTAGTGATTCATGAAACGTACAAGTAAATCAAAAAGACAAATTAGACGTCATAGTATGGGAACAGTTCATTGTAGTTGACAAAAATATTGTCTTTATTGAGGTGTGACAGTGAAGTTATCTTGTCACGTTTAACAGGTCGATGTGAAATCAAGTTAACTGTTGGATATCCCAGTTCCACTACGACAATTTTAGAGTCATTCAAAGAAACTCTACGGTTAGTAGCACATAAATACCCAGATCATGCAATACTAGTTGGAAGCGACTTTAACCTACCAATTATAGACTGGAGCGTCTATAGATTCATTGCAGGGGGTACGGATAGGCAAGGTTACGATGTACTTTTGAACACGTTTTCTGAAAACTCTCTTAAGCTAGTTAGAGAGCCCATTAGCAATAGAAATATTTTAGACCCTGTAAACTTGACCTTATCGGCGGCATCAATATAGAGACAGGGATTTGTGATCATAATATCATAGCGACTAGCGTTAATAACGTTAATAAATCAACCAAGAAGACTAGGAGAGTATTTCTGCTTAAAAGAGCAAATGATGACAGGGAAAACGTAACAGAAATTCGAGCGGCTGTGAAAAGACCGTTGCATGAAGCATCGACGACTACCACCGTCATAACCTGCCAAGACTTGCCGAGAACCCGAGAAAATTCTGCTCTTATGTAAAGTCGCTAAGCGGGTCTAAGGTTTCTTTCCACTCACTCGTTGACCTGTCTGTGTAGCAGTAGAGATAACAAAATCAAAGGTGAACATTTAAATTTCGCATTTAAGAAATCGTACACGCAGGAGAATCCTATGAACAAAGCGTCGCACAGACTGCCGTAGAGAAGCAACCGAAAGCATATAAGCCGCCAGGTCTGGACAGAATCCCAGTTCAGTTCCACAAACAGTGCTCTACGGCGTTGTCCTCTTACTTAGCTTGTATTTATCGCGCATCTCTCGTCCAGACCAAAGTCCCAAGCATCTGGAAAAGACCACCGGTGACTCCTATATACAAGACGGCAAAAAGAACGGACCCACAAAATTACAAACCAATGTCCATAACATCGGTTGGTACAGAATTCTTGAACATATTCTCAGTTAAAATATAATAACTTTCCTACAGTCGGAAAAGCTTCTGTCACCGAATCAACTGGGTTTCAGAAAGCACCGCTATTTCGAAACTCAGCTTGCCCTTTTCACACATGATATACTGCGAACTATGGATGAAGGGCAACAGGCAGATTCCATATTTCTAGATTTCCGGAAAGTATTTGGCACGGTGCCCCATTGCAGACTGTTAAAAAAGATTCGAGCATACGGAATAGCTTCACAGATATATCTGTAACTCGAAGACTTGTTAAGTTGTAGCATCCAGTATGTTGTCCTCGACGGCGAGTGTTCAAAAACAATGCTATCATCAGGAGTGGAAAATGTTAACTTTCAGGGCCGGTAATGTCACAATTGATAAAATGTTCCAGGCTGTTATGCAATGATCGAATAGATTTCACATTAAAACCGAAGGTTTTGTCGCTAAGTGGGAGGACATATTCAAGGGGGATAGTAGCTTTTTTAAATGTGCGTTTCATGCCCATTCAGTTTGGTAGGACTCATGTACTGGCAGCTACACGTGGATACGATGAAAGGCTATATAGAAAGGCCATAGAGATTGCAAAACGCCTGAGTAATTTCAATAGGGAGGATGATGGTGCGAAACTGAATGACATCTGGATTCCGGTGATGAAGAAGATGCGTACCAGTCTTCCACCACGTGGTGACACTAATAGTGGACGTCGGCAGTCGACAATGGTCAATCGCGCTCGGGCATTCAAAACATGTGACGTCACGCGAATGCGTGGAAGCACGCGGAAGCGGAATTTTGTTGCAGTCAGTAGTAAGCCGAGGAGTCAATTAAACGTTCAAAGAAGCTACGATTCTCCTTGAAAATGTCCTCCGCAGATAGGGATCAAACATTGTCTTTTAATGTGAAATCCGTTCGACCGTGCCGTAATAGACCGGAACATTTTATTAATTGTGGTCGTCAGGAGTGCCACAGAGGCGTGAGATAGGAGTGCCGTTATCTTCTATATATATAAATAATCTGGCGGACAGGGTGAGCAGCAATCTGCGGCTGTCTGCTGAAGACGTGTAGTGTGCAGGACGGTGTCGTCGTTGAGTGCTCGTAGGAGGATACAAGATGACTTAGATAAAATTTCCAGTTGGTGTGATGAATGGCAGCTAGGCTTGAATGTTGAAAAATGTAATTTAATGCAGACGAGTCGGATAAACAAACCCACAGTGTTCGGATGCAGCATTAGTAGCGCGCGCGCTCTAGCCGCACGGTCTAGGGCGCATTGTCACGTTCCGTGCGGGTCCCCCCGTCGGAGGTTCGAGTCCTCCCTCGGGCATGGGTGTGTGCGTTGTCCTCAGTGTAAGTAAGTTTAAGTTAGATTAAGCAGTGTGTAGGCTTAGCGACCGATGACCTCAGCGGTTTGGTCCCATGAGACCTTACCACCATCACCATACAGCATTAGCAGTGTGCTGCTTGACACTTGCTTCTCGCTTAAATATCTGGGCGTAATGTTGCACAGTAATATGAAATGGAACGAGCACGTAAGGATAATACTAGGGAAGCCGAATGGTCGACTTCAAATTTTAAGAAAGTGTGGTTCATCTGTAAAGGAGACCGCACGTAGGAAACTAGTGTGACCAATTATTGATTACGGCTCGAATGTTTGCGATCCTCTTTAGGGAAGACATCGGAGCAATTCAGATACAGGCTGCTAGATTTGTTACCGGTAGGTTAGAAAAACATGCAAGTATTGTGGAGTTGCTTCGGGAATTCAGATGGGAATAGAGTTTGCGGTATGTACTATGCGATGTTCTTCAGACATGCTTAAAGGAAAAGACAATGCGGCAATCGTATGAAATGATAGAAATATATTCGCAATTGCAAGTTCGATTAGACTTCACCTACATAATGGATTAGTGACAATGAAAATTTGTGTCCGACTAGGACTCTAACCTGGATTTCCCGCTTATCGCAAGTGGTCTCCTTAACCACCTAGGCTACCCGAACACGACTCCAGGACCGATCCAAACTACCAGTGTCACTGTGAGTCCATGTTCTTACACTCGCACAATTACTGACTACGAAGTAACACGAAGATAAAGTAGGAGAAATTAGGGCTCGTACGGAGCCATATAGACAGTCGTTCCTAGTTCGCTGCATTGTGAGTTGAAAAGAAAGGAAATGACTAGTATTGGAGGAGGATACCGACCGCCGCGCGCTGTTCGATGGCTTGAAGAGTATGTATGTAGATGTAGATACAGTCATGCCCTCCTATAGTTCAATCCATTTCCGCAGAGTCAAACAGACACTAGTGTCTTGTAACTATTCTCAATGGTAGACAAAATCAGTTGTCACTCTTCCGCATGCCTTCCAGACACAACCCATTATATCGTTATTGATTACAAATAGTGTTCTCGGTTACATGAAGGTGTCAGATGTTATACTTGACAACGGAAATAAAGTAATAATTGGTTTCTTTAGCCGACCCCGCGACTCCGATGATTCAGTTGCTCAACAGTTCAAACATAACTAAAATCCATCAAACACAGGTACCCTACTCGTACAATTATAGTTAGTGGTGACTTCAATCTACACTTAAAATGTTGGCGAAAATACACATTCCCCGGCCATGGTGACCGAGCGGTTCTAGGCACAGTCTGGAACCGCGCGACCGCTACTGTCGAAGGTTCGAATCCTGCCTCGGGCATGAATGTGTGTGATGTCCTTAGGTTGGTTAGGTTTCAGTAGTTCTAAGTTCTAGGGGACTGATGACCTCAGAAGTTAAGTCCCATAGTGGTCAGAGCCATTTTTTTGAAAATACATATTCAAAGCTGGTAGTAGGCATAAAACATGGTCAGAAAATGTACTAAATGTTTTCTTCGAAAATTATTTTGAGAAATTAGATCAGGATCCCACTCGAAGTGTACGAGTAAATGGTTGCGAGAACGTACTCGACCTCTTAGCAACAAATAATCCTGAGCGAATATGGAACATCATGGCAAGTACAGGGGTTAGTGATCACAAGGTCGTTGTAGCGAGAGTGAACATTGCAACATCCGAATCCACCAAAAGTAAATGCAATATACAGGGCTATTACAAATGATTGAAGCGATTTCATAAATTCACTGTTGCTCCATTCATTGACATATGGTCACGACACACTACAGATATGTAGAAAAACTCATAAAGTTTTGTTCGGCTGAAGCCGCACTTCAGGTTTTTGCCGCCAGAGCGCTCGAGAGCGCAGTGAGACAAAATGGCGACAGGAGCCGAGAAAGCGTATGTCGTGCTTGAAATGCACTCACATCAGTCAGTGATAACAGTGCAACGACACTTCAGGACGAAGTTCAACAAAGATACACCAACTGCTAACTCCATTCGGCGATGGTATGCACAGTTTAAAGCTTCTGGGGAAATCAACGGGTCGGCCTGCAGTGAGCGAAGAAACGGTTGAACGCTTGCGGGCAAGTTTCACGCGTAGCCCGTGGAAGTCGACGAATAAAGCAAGCAGGGAGCTAAACGTACCACAGCCGACGGTTTGGAAAATCTTACGGAAAAGGCTAAAGCAGAAGCCTTACCGTTTACAATTCCTACAAGCCCTGACACCCGATGACAAAGTCAAACGCTTTGAATTTTCGGCGCGGTTGCAACAGCTCATGGAAGAGGATGCGTTCAGTGCGAAACTTGTTTTCAGTGATGAAGCAACATTTTTTTCTTAATGGTGAAGTGAACAGACACAATGTGCGAATCTGGGCGGTAGAGAAAACTCGCGCATTCGTGCAGCAAATTCGCAATTCACCAAAAGTTAACGTGTTTTGTGCAATCTCACGGTTTAAAGTTTACGACCTCTTTTTCTTCTGCGAAAAAAACGTTACAGGACACGTGTATCTGGACATGCTGGAAAATTGGCTCATGCCATAACTGGAGACCGACAGCGCCGACTTCATCTTTCAACAGGATGGTGCTCCACCGCACTTCCATCATGATGTTCGGCATTTCTTAAACAGGAGATTGGAAAACCGATGGATCGGTCGTGGTGGAGATCATGATCATCAATTCATGTCATGGCCTCCACGCTCTCCCGACTTAACCCCATGCGATTTCTTTCTGTGGGGTTATGTGAAACATTCAGTGTTTAAACCTCCTCTACCAAGAAACGTGCCAGAACTGCGAGCTCGCATCAACGATGCTTTCGAACTCATTGATGGGGACATGCTGCGCCGAGTGTGGGAGGAACTAGATTATCGGCTTGATGTCTGCCGAATCACTAAAGGGGCACATATCGAACATTTGTGAATGCCTAAAAAAACTTTTCGAGTTTTTGTATGTGTGTGCAAAGCATTGTGAAAATATCTCAAATAATAAAGTTATTGTGGAGCTGTGAAATCGCTTCAATCATTTGTAATAACCTTGTATATTTGTTTAAGAAAACGGGTAATGTTTCACCTGAGAGACAGAGTCCACTCCCTCCCCACTAACTATGTAAGCGTAGACCAGATGAGGCTTTAATTCAAAGGAATAGTAACCGAGTCAATTGAGAAATTTATTTATAAATTAATAAAAGATGGTACTGATCCCCCACGCCGGCCGGAGTGGCTGTGCGGTTCTAGGCGCTACAGTCTGGAGCCGAGCGACCGCTACGGTCGCAGGTTCGAATCCTGCCTCGGGCATGGATGTGTGTGATGTCCTTAGGTTAGTTAGGTTTAATTAGTTCTAAGTTCTAGGCGACTGATGACCTCAGAAGTTAAGTCGCATAGTGCTCAGAGCCATTTTTTTGATCCCCCACGGTACACAAAACAGGTCAGAACACTGTTCCAGAAGCAACGAAAAAGGTGTGCCAAATTTAAAAGGAACGTGAAAATATTTTACTGTCGCCAACCTACATATGGAGAAATGATCGTTATAATACTATGAAGTTCCTTGAGTGGAACATAACTTTCGCTTCGGGGTGACATTTCACATGTAAAAATACATCTAGTGTTATGCTTTAATAAATATATTACCCCTACTTAACGTCATAATTAGATGTTTAATGATACAGAGTATCAGTATGCGTACAAAACAAATTTAGGTTCATTGCCTTATATTGTCGAGCAGTTTTACTACTGCCGTTAAGTTAGCTGGATGTATTTTATTGTGTGCACCATATTTCTTTAAAATGGCGTCCGTAACGCTTTTATAAATAGAGGACTACGCGATATGGTCTCATGGTGTCACTGTGCTATAAATTCATTCTAACAAGGAACCCCTTGGTGCGAGGTCGCAAACGGTCAATTATTTTTACGGCAGGCGACGCCCCACATTATGTCTACCATGCAACTATAATATGGACTGGTAATGGCAAGAGGGGAGGGGGGGAGGGAGGTATCCAGTGGAGAGCAGAGCGTTAGGTTAAGGAGCTTGGTCAAGAGTAACTCACAACAATACTAAACTGCTAGGGGTTTTGATAAAAAGCAGAGAAATTGCGGAAATAAACAAAGCAAACTTTACATTTTATGTACAACAGTTGTTTCGCATAGTGAGAAAGATGTGACAGATGAATATTAGCGTTTCTGCAAGATGAATCAGTGGAATGTGTGATGTCGTATACGTTCGACTGTGCGGACAATGTACATGAGGAGTACAGTGATACGTGCTAAACAAGTTAAAGTGATATTAGAATGGATGTCGAGCCATGCAGTTCATCATCCTTGTCGTATAGGGAGCAAGGAGCCACAAATACCGTCTCCAGTTAATCATAGTGAAGGACAAATGTTGTCCAAGGAGCGGGTACTAAACATAATTACGTACGTGGAAGATCATCACATACACACATCATATAAACACAATTATGAGCAGACTTCGAATAATTCTGCATCAGTATGACCGTCTAGTGTATATGAAAAACTACGGATATTCAAGGGAAGACAAGGCACACTTATTACAAAAACTGGTGTTCGCGCATTTCAAGGATGCTCGGTACAATTTATAGGCTGGGCATGATAGTAACCTACTACGTCATGCACATCAAATTGCGCGCGACATAAATTACAGTGATTTCAAGGCAAGCAGTGGACGGTTGCATAGCTTCAAACAGTGCTACAGATTTGGAAGACGTAAGATAACGAAATTTCAAACAAAGCGTGGAATCGGCCAGAATTTTTTTAGATGAGATAAAAAATCTTATCCCATCGTTCAGTATGGAATTTGTTTCAAGCTCGGATCAATTGGGATTTCAAGACGAAATCCATATAAAAGGATCCAGGAAATTAGATGTATCAAGAGAGTTGTATCAAGATCAACAAACATCTATGTCTTAACGCTCTCGTATAAAATTATGCCTACTGTTAATCTGGATGATAAATTCGCTGGGAAGTTATTTATTGTGCTGCGAGAAGTTGGAGGCGCTCTGCCCCTACTATTCTTCTTGGTGTGCATGATATTTCAAGGGCAATAGGGAATATTTACGTCATAGAAAGCAAGGGTGGAAAATGAGAGTAAGAGAACTACAACTACGGTATGAGGACTGCTTTTGATCAATAAATGGGCAAAGTAGCTTGCTTTTACATGCTTCTTGCTCTGCACATAAAAACCATGCTTTTTTTTAGAACAAACTACCCCTCCTGAAAGGTGTGTGACATTGTAATTCACGCTACCTGGAACCACTGGACAAATTCGGCCTCTGGATGTTTGTTTTTTCCGAGCCTATAAAACACCTTATCGCACTATCTGCAGCTACGCCTTAAAGGATAACCATATCACGACAAGCTCCGCGACAGACTGCTTCAGATTCGGCTGCATGCCATGACATTCCATCAGTACTCATCATCTGTTACATCAATACGATTCTATACCCATTCTTTAAGCGTGAATACCTAGCTGAACACCCTGCACGGTTTTTAACTCCCAAGGAGTTCGCCTTCGATCTTGATAGTACGAACCTTTGTGATCATTGTGGTGTGCCAGTTTTCATTCGGTGTTTATGGTGCATGTTAATGGTTTGTTTTGAACATTTATTGAATGTCGACGATCACAGTTTCGTGAAGTGTAATGCAAACATCCCATAGAAGTTTGACCTCTGCAGCTCCCGGACACTCATTTTCTGTCACTCGCTTGATGCACACGGTGAGCTATTAGTAGCTAATATTTTTCCTGTCATAAGTGTTAACATAACACTTTCAAATTAGCCTTGCTAAAGATGGACCGTGATCTCAGGCTCAAGGGGTTTCTTGTAAGACAAAAAAAAAAAGAAAAAAAAGGGAAAACACCGTGAAGGATTTATCCAAACGGGACGGAATTCGGTAGACGTATTGTATATTTGTAGACAAACAAATGATAACTATTTCAGAAAAATTGGATAATTTATTCAAGAGAGAGAGCTTCACAAATCGAACAAGTCAATAACACGAAGGTCCAGTTGCGGCCCTTATGCAAGCAGTTTTTGGCTTGATTGATAGAGTTATTGGATGTCCTCCTGAGGAATACGGTGACAAATTTTGTCTGGTTGGTGCATCAGGCCATCGGAATCTAGGGCTGGTTGGAGGGCCCTGCCCATAATACTCCAGACGTTCTCACTTGGGGAAAGATCCGGCGACCTTGCTGGCCAAGATAGGTTATGGCAAGCACGAAGACAAGCGGTAGAAGCTCTCACCGTGTGTTGCCGGGCATGCCATCAGTTCTCATCACCCCGTTTTGCCAATATGATTCTATATGCATTCTTTAAGAGTGAATACCTAGCTGAACTTCCTGCACGGTTTGCTAACTCCCAAAGAGCTCCCCTTCGATCTTGATGGTACGAAGCTTTGTGATCATCTTGTTGAGCCAAGTTTCATTCGGTGTGGTGCATGTTAATAGTTTGTGTTGAACATTTCTTGAATGTCGACGATGACCGACACATACATCCCATAGAAGTTTGACCTTAGCACCTACCGGACACTCATTTTCTGTCGCCCTCCTGATGCACTTTCAAATGAGCCTTGCTAAAGACTGACCTTGTGGCCACGCACTGCAAGGGTTCCTTGCAAGAAGTGTTGTTAACAAGTCCACAGTTCCCACAAGTAGTAGAGCACTCTCATGCGAATATTACATCTCACCCAGGCAACTGTTGACGCCACGATAACCTCGCCCTGGTTAATACGCGGGGATGGAGGCAATACGCTTGAGGACAAACTCGGAGGCGACTGACCCAAAACGTTATCTTCTCCTTCTACAGTTAAGAGTTTAGTCAGCAGCCTGCCCCAGCTTTTTAATTCAGTCCATCTTATACAACAGCACCTATCGAATCTTTAAGTGTGCATCCTGATATAGATAGTTACGCGGATGCAATAGGTGCAGATGTGCAGAAGTGCGGTTGGAGTAATCGGCGGATCCCTGGACACCTGAATAGATGCTACTACACGGCATGTGGCAGAAATGGATGAACCGTGGCGCAACACCGAAGCAAAAAGGAAGCGATCGACCTAGAGCCCCGAATTCATCATTATCATCGGTCCGAGGTGCAACTGCTGCTGGAACCATTTTTTTGTTCAATTGAGACTGGAGAAACAAGTTTTGTGGAAAGGGTTTAATATGACTGCACAAACCAGACAGTAGTTGATCTTCTCCCTGTAATTGTAAATTAACTTCGATTGTATGTTTAATTAAATCTGCGTAAAGTGATAACTACCATAAACAATCATTGTTTTTTTTAACTCACCCAGAGGGCAATTCCTTTTATTCAAGAAAATTTCTATTGTTTTCGGAGCTCAAAGAAATCGCTTTATAGGTTTTCCACAGCTGAGGCAACGTACTGATGTATAATATGGTAAGTCAG
Organism: Schistocerca cancellata; assembly: GCF_023864275.1. NCBI lineage: Eukaryota > Metazoa > Arthropoda > Insecta > Orthoptera > Acrididae > Schistocerca > Schistocerca cancellata. Next base: position 225,672,685 of record NC_064633.1, read on the forward strand.
TTTCTTCAACCTCTTCAATAAACTCGCGGAATTGGCGATGATTGAGAGCGTTTGATCTTATATACTTAACATCTGACATGACTGGCTGTACAACTTGCGATACACCCGATCATTTTCCTCACAAAGACTGTTAATGAATGGTGTAATGTATGATTAATGGTCTTGATGCATCGTCATTTTCTATATCCTCTGAATAGAAAGAAAGAAGCAACACCTTTATTTTTTCCACATATATTTTTGCCATTGTCAGTTGGTTTTCCACTGAAGATTGTTTCCCTGAATAGTATTTTCTACTCTTTTATAAATTTACTCTCCCTATGGCCAAGCCGTAAGTGCTATGAAAGTCAAGAAGTATTCGTACGTTTCATAATTTCTGTTTATTTTTCCAATGAAAATTAACATATGTGCGGTATCTGAAAGATCTGTTGAACTCGTCCAGAGCCAAAGAGAACCTCTGTAAGTGACGAGATTTCTCAGACCATTGAGTTAATATGCTTTCAACGTTATCATTTATCTATATATGACGGTAGTATCTGTTCCCGAAAGAACAGTTATCGTGGATGACCATGCAGCTTTGCTAGAAATGAAATGATAATTAAATGGACACCCTAGCTGCAAACAGGCGTTGATGTACTTCATTGGGGACATGTTGAAAATGTGTGCCCCAACCGGGACTCGAACCCGGGATCTCCTGCTTACATGACAGACGCTCTATCCATCTGAGCCACCGCGGAAATGTGGATCTCACGGGGAGCGTGCAAGGGATAAGTCCCTGCAGACGCACTGTCCTCTGTGCCCGCGGTGGCTCAGATGGATAGAGCGTCTGCCATGTAAGCAGGAGATCCCGGGTTCGAGTCCCGGTCGGTCACACATTTTCAACATGTCCCCAATGAAGTACATCAACGCCTGTTTGCAGCTAGGGTGTCCATTTAATTATCATTTCGTTATCATTTATACTTCGAGCCACAGTGTTTGCTGACAAATTGATATTTTCAACAAATCAGTTTTCTGGACGCATTTCTTCAATTGTTGCAGTTTTTATTAATTTCTCATCAGTAAATGGTTTTCCGTGTTTTGCTATTGAGCTACGCGGAAACTATCACGAGTTGCTGCTTTTCTCTGCCAGCGTTTACTTTCTTAAAAAGTTTGCTGAGATTTCAGTTCGCGTTACAAAGACGCGTATATTTCTGACCGTTGGTTTTCGGTAAATTTGGAATAACTCTGAGAATTTTTAGTCTCATAGTGAGCTTTTATATTGTATTCTTTGAGAAGTGATATTATTTCATTGCAAATTATACAATTGTCTTATTCAAATGCTCAAATGTGTGTGAAACCATATGGGACTTAGCTGCTAAGGTCATCAGTCCCTACGCTTACACACTACTTAACCTAAATTATCCTAAGGACAAACACACACACCCATGCCCGAGGGAGGACTCGAACCTCCGCCGGGACCAGCCTCACAGTCCATGACTGCAGCGCCCCAGACCGCTCGCTAGTCCCATGCGGCATTGTCTTATTACTTGACTGAGTCACAAAATATCGATATCCCACTTGTTGTTCAAAATTACTGCACGCAGTACCTGTCTTCTGCTTCTTTTTCGTATTTACACAAATTCATTCAAAAAAGATGTAACTGCGAATCAGAGTGATGCCAATTAATAGTATAAAGACCAAGGGTTTTGAGTAAATAAATGCACTGGATTCATCTGTAAGGTAATTTTACTTAAATTAAATACTCGCTGCTAACACAGCGTTTCTTCGCTGAGAAACTGTAGTCACATAACACACTAGTCCCAACACATTTCGCTTTTCAGATTGAACATGTTGCCGCTACCCCAAGATGGTGCGTACTACAGGACTTAACTTCTCTATTCTGCGGAACACGTCAGTACTATACAGTTAGCGTTGTCGAAAGTAGTCGTAACAATACGTAAAGCGCAGCATCCACATCGGCTATCACCGCGACACTGAAATGACCTGAACACTTGCCCGTACGTGCCAACGGAAATTGCGGAGTAGAGTCCACCCCCGCTCCCATATATATGTCACCGACTATGCCTCAAACGGCATAATTCAACACTATAGTATGTTGGTTTTATGATCTACAAACAGTCGAACTTTTGTTGGCCCATACCAGTGGTGACCACTATTGCCGCCACGTGGAGAGGAATGTTATGGTGGGAAGACATCGCGCAGTGCCGATACCGGAAGACATCACCGAGTGCGAATGCCAAATGCAGATCGCGCAAGTTGCTATGATGTTTCTGACGCAAGGAAGTAACAAGATTCCGTGAAGGGGCTTTACAACCACCTTCACGAGTGGTATTATTTGTAGCAATGTATATGAAATGAAGGTAAGGCCACGGCTCTAGGTGAAACAATAAGTAGTTCGTAGCTTAATAATTTTACTGCAGTGCCACTCAGAGTCAGCTCCTAAAGACTGGTAGCAGTGGTAAGCGTCATGTAAATTTCTGAACCCTAACGAGGAGTTCCGAGCAGTACTAGGGTATTAGGTCTCAAGACAGACTATAGTTAGATCTGGATCCTTGAGACTTGGTGGAAGAGCCAGGTTAAAATGTTCGAAGACCCCTGCGTTAAGCCATTGATGCTAGTTGATCTTGATACAAATCTTTTGGTACCTCTAATTTCCCCTTCAGATTCCGATTTGTCGGAGTTGAAGATCCGTGTCTAATGACTTCGATGTCAACGGGGCGTTAAACCCAATCTTCCTTCCCTCGGGGTTAAAATCAAATTCCTTGCTGAACGATGGGATTAGTTTTTTTATCTCATCTATAAATTTTCGCGCCCATTCCGCAGTTTGCTCGGCATCATGAAGTTGACGATTTGTTTGAAACATCGTTTACCTTTTGTCTTCAAATCCTGTAGCACTGTTTGAAGTTATGCAACCATCCTCTTCTTCCCTTGAAATCACTGTAATTTATGTCGCGTGCAGTATGATGTGCATAACGTAGTAGGTCACTCTCATGCACATCCTGTAAATTGTACCGAGCATTCCTGAAACGTCCAAACACCAGTTTTTGTAGCAAGTGCGCCTTGTTCTCCCTTGAATACCTGTTGTTTTTCTTATGCACTACACGGTCTTTTTTGCTGCGGACTTATTCGAAATATTTTCATACTTGTTTCTCTACTGTGCTGTGGATGCGCTTCCTTGCACGTAATTATGTTTAGTATTCGCTCCTTGGAAAACGATTGTCCTTCACTACGTTTTCTAGAGACGGGATTTGTGTCTCCCTGTTTCCTGTCCGGCAAGGATGATGAACTACATGGCTCGACACCTGTTTCAATACCACTTTTACTTGTTAAGTACTTGTCGTGATCACTGTACTCCTCATGAAAATAGTCCACACATTAGAGCGTATACGACATCGCACTTTCCACTGACACATCTTGCACAAACGTTGACATTTCATATGCCTTTTCTTTCTCACTCTACAGAATTCCTTGGGTTCCTTTCTGACGAAGTGTCAACTTCAGGAACTGTTGTTGTAGATATAATGCAATGTTTGCTTTGTTTATCGTCGCCATTGCTCTGTTTTGTATCAACACCACTTGCACGGTAGCAATGTTGTGAGTTACTCGTCGACTGAGCAGTTCAACTAGGATCGTTAGCCTCATGCTGTGCTCACTATTGGATACCTCCAGCCCCGCCCCATGTTGCCATTAGCAGCCCATACTGTGCCTGCCTGGTAGACAATATGAGGGGTGTCGAATGCTGTAAACATCATTGGCCTTTTGCGTCCTCGCACTCAAGGGGTTCCTTGCTAGATTTTTTAAACATCACACTCATTCTCTGGAGTTAATCAGGTTCCTTGTGGATTTTGCCTTATTCGACTTCTTCGTGACGGCAGTCTGAAGCTGGGAAAAAGAGTATTATAAGGAGACTGAAAGACCTTGTCAAAGAAATCTAAAAATATCTTTGCTTGTATCCTCTCTCGGTCCTCAATGTTCAGAGCATCATTTGTTATGATTCAAATGATGTTTAACGTTTTTAACATGACATACAACTCATTTAACCTTTCGGAAAATCTGAAGGCGTCATTCGTGGTACTCAGTATAAGCATTTATGTTTGTGCTTTCGGATTGTCTTGCATTTAGGAGAACTTTTCTGCGCGCTAATCTTAGATGCTTCCATGTCAATGAACTACGGCACAATAAAGATGTGTAGTAACAGTCTGTCATAGTTTCGTCTTTTTTCAACTAGTTAATCACGATGATACCCTCCAAATCACAGAATATAATCGTGATGGGAAAACTGCGCAAGATCTGAGCTAAAACAAATGTTCTCTACGCACACTATCATCACATTTGGCACGGGAGTGATAGTGGTAGTGGGCTTGAGGGGAAAAAAACTATCGTCGTGTGAAGATGATTCCTTTGTTGTAAATCAACATTTTGCAGAACTGGTAACTTATTTAAAACCTAATCGGGTTTTCGCTAAATAAATGAACTGGGTTACTTGGAGAATATGTCGCAATATAGATATTTTATTATCATGCCATCACAGCGGAGTCTGCCTCAATGAATGCAAACATTATCTTGTGGTAGAGTGGCACTGCGCATCCTGCGGCAAAAATTTGACACCACATCAAAAGACTTAACAAGAAACCACGAGAAAACGGGAGAGATGGAACAATGAGACCACCTTCTGCCGAATTTCTGCCATCTAGACAAAAAAAAAAAATGGAAGGTCACCTACTTTCAGTGCTGTGGGGATGCCACTACTGAACCATGGAAGTTTGTGGGATGTGTGTACGCCTCTATGGTTGAATTGTATCGTGAGTGTGTACATCCATTGCGGAAACTGCGTACGTATACATGTTACTGATGCTCACGATTGTGTTAGAGACCGACGGCGCAACAAGTCTAACCGATACGCTACAGTCCGATTTGATGTACGTGTGACCAGGTCCTCCAGTAGGATGGACGAGTCACCTGGTGCAAGTCTTTTTAATTGCCGCTTCTGTAACTTGCCTCTCGATGAAGATTAAGTGATGATGATGACAACACGAGACCCAGTGCGCAACTGGAGAAAATCTCCGAGCCTTTCGGGAATCGAACCCGGGCCCCACGCATGGCATTCTACCGCGCTCACCACTCAGCTATACAGTCCGATAATAATCAAGCATTCGAAAAGCACGTAGTCAGCGTTACGATCTCGCGAGCTTGTGTATGGCATCCTCTAGGATTATCAGTCCCTGCGGGAACCACTTAATTTGGGTCTGAAGCCGTCCTCCAATATCACCTTATCTGTACGCGACTATCTTCGTTGAGGAATGTCTTAAATCGTGAATAGGACAATGTAGCAGGTGTATACTGTTCAATCTAACTGTTTTCCTCAAAGAGTAGTTTAAAGTGAGCATTGTTATTTTACGGCAACAAGGATTATCAGGAGGGGAAGAGGACAAATGATTTGTCTTGGATCATAGTGACACCACTGAACATTCATCTATTCAGCCGCTATCGGGAGGCACAAAACACTGAAGATAGGCGTCGCATTGGTTTCTCGTGGTCAACAACGCCAGCAGATGAACGCTGCCTAAATTATGGTTGGTAGAAAACCCGACAAGAATCGTACAGAAATGTGCACTGCCTTTTGAGGGGTACTGAAGAAGGCCATACAGTATGCAACCGTCGCTGAACGATCAATTATCTCTTAAATGTCCATTACTAACAGTACAAACCACCAAATCACCTCGGTGCACGAAAAGCTGAGCAAGGGAATACATAGAACGGAACTTGGGTCAGTGGCGTATGTATCTCTTCACTGGCAGGTGCTGGTTATGTCTGGAGCCTGACGATCGTCATAGAATAGTCTGGAGACGATCAGATACCAAATACATCTTAACCATGCAGTCTCATGGACTTAACAGGGAAGGGTTAGCCGTGTTTTGGGCTGATACTAAGTGTGGAAGTGAGATGCCTCTCACTGTTAACGAAGGTAATATGAGAGTTGTACAGTAACGGAACAGGATACTCAAACTTACTGCGCAGTCCTACTGCCAAAATTTGGCATCCCGCACCTCGAGAACATGTTCCTGCAGAAAGCAGGTATGACCTGAATGAAATCACCTGCACTATTTGCTGACACGAACCCGACTGGGGCCCTTGGGATTAGTTGAAACTTGACGTACGTTGTCGCAGGAACCCTCCTCACACATTTGATGACTTCATATGGGTCGGCGTAAGATTGTGCTACATCTTGAGCAACAATGTTCCATGAGGCTCCAAGAATGTTCCAGTGCATGGAATGAAGTATAATGGTACTAAACGTTGCCCAGCAGCAGATTTTGAATTCACAGATGTGCACAGATGTTCACTTTCGAACAGACTGCCTTCATTCCCTTTATTGTTTTGTTTTAAATTTACAGGTATACTGGCAGACGAAAGAGGTAAAGCACCCAGAAGGTGAGGAGCAAATGAAACGAAACTTCACTGGTTGAGAGGGGATGCGGAGTTATTTCAGTGATTACAAAATAGAATCAAATTTACAAAGGACTTGATAGTACCAGCTCACTTAATACACTCCTGGAAATGGAAAAAAGAACACACTGACACCGGTGTGTCAGACCCACCATACTTGCTCCGGACACTGCGAGAGGGCTGTACAAGCAATGATCACACGCACGGCACAGCGGACACACCAGGAACCGCGGTGTTGGCCGTCGAATGGCGCTAGCTGCGCAGCATTTGTGCACCGCCGCCGTCAGTGTCAGCCAGTTTGCCGTGGCATACGGAGCTCCATCGCAGTCTTTAACACTGGTAGCATGCCGCGACAGCGTGGACGTGAACCGTATGTGTAGTTGACGGACTTTGAGCGAGGGCGTATAGTGGGCATGCGGGAGGCCTGGTGGACGTACCGCCGAATTGCTCAACACGTGGGGCGTGAGGTCTCCATAGTACATCGATTTGTCGCCAGTGGTCGGCGGAAGGTGCACGTGCCCGTCGACCTGGGACCGGACCGCAGCGACGCACGGATGCACGCCAAGACCGTAGGATCCTACGCAGTGCCGTAGGGGACCGCACCGCCACTTCCCAGCAAATTAGGGACACTGTTGCTCCTGGGGTATCGGCGAGGACCATTCGCAACCGTCTCCATGAAGCTGGGCTACGGTCCCGCACACCGTTAGGCCGTCTTCCGCTCACGCCCCAACATCGTGCAGCCCGCCTCCAGTGGTGTCGCGACAGGCGTGAATGGAGGGACGAATGGAGACGTGTCGTCTTCAGCGATGAGAGTCGCTTCTGCCTTGGTGCCAATGATGGTCGTATGCGTGTTTGGCGCCGTGCAGGTGAGCGCCACAATCAGGACTGCATACGACCGAGGCACACAGGGCCAACACCCGGCATCATGGTGTGGGGAGCGATCTCCTACACTGGTCGTACACCACTGGTGATCGTCGAGGGGACACTGAATAGTGCACGGTACATCCAAACCGTCATCGAACCCATCGTTCTACCATTCCTAGACCGGCAAGGGAACTTGCTGTTCCAACAGGACAATGCACGTCCGCATGTATCCCGTGCCACCCAACCTGCTCTAGAAGGTGTAAGTCAACTACCCTGGCCAGCAAGATCTCCGGATCTGTCCCCCATTGAGCATGTTTGGGACTGGATGAAGCGTCGTCTCACGCGGTCTGCACGTCCAGCACGAACGCTGGTCCAACTGAGGCGCCAGGTGGAAATGGCATGGCAAGCCGTTCCACAGGACTACATCCAGCATCTCTACGATCGTCTCCATGGGAGAATAGCAGCCTGCATTGCTGCGAAAGGTGGATATACACTGTACTAGTGCCGACATTGCGCATGCTCTGTTGCCTGTGTCTATGTGCCTGTGGTTCTGTCAGTGTGATCATGTGATGTATCTGACCCCAGGAATGTGTCAATAAAGTTTCCCCTTCCTGGGACAATGAATTCACGGTGTTCTTATTTCAATTTCCATGAGTGTAGTATGACGCTGAATTCCCTCTGACCTGGATGCATATACTGCTCCAGTTGGGAAGCGTGTCATAAGGCCGTTGTTTCTCTCCTGAGGCAATCTGTCGCACAACCGTTGTAATTGGTTCTTGATCTCCTGGATACTGTCACACAAAGGGAGTTGAGGCCCAAGGGGCACCCCCACATTTCCTGTCGAGAGTACAACTGCAGATTTTTTGGCCACGGCAGAAACTCGACATCACGCAGAGAGTTCAAACAGACAAGTGCCATGCGTAGACAAGTGTTGTCCCACTGAAACATTGCACCACTATACTGTAGCATGAGAGGAAGCATGTAAGGACGTAAGATGTCCGTGATCTACCGTTGTGCCATCAGAGTTCCCTGAATAACTACCAGCCGTCACCTGAAGTTGAACCCGATGCTCCCCGCCCCCTCCCCCCTCCCCACCATGACGCCAGTAGTAACACCACTGTGCCTCTCCAAAACAATGGAAGATTGGGAACTTTCCCCAGGTCACTGCCATGTTCGGCAGCGATGGTGATCATGGGTAGTGCAGAATCGCACTGAGGCGCTGAACACAACGCGAAGTTTTTCACCAGTAGTCTACGCTTTCCAGTATTGGCTTAACTCCACAACTCCGTTTGTGTTGTGATGCTAACGGCAGCCTTTGGACGGGACGATAATTCCCTTGTTGGGCTGCTGCTGGTCTCCGATTAATAGCTGATATGACACAGAATGTTGCAGGGAGTCCAATATTTGTTCTCGGATGCCTCGCGCGGATGTGAAGGGGTTACGATGTGCTTGGTGCACAATACAGCGATTCTCCGTTCTGGTGGTCACACGTTATCGACCGGATCCTTGACGTCCAGTAAGCCTGCTCTCACGTTCCCATGCTGTCGAACATCGGGCCAGTATCACATCCGAAATAGCCCACAAAGCTGTATATTGAACGATTCGACCAGTTGGCCAAATGAAGATCCACAATGAGGCCCCTTTCAAACTCTGTCAGGTGTTCATAACGTGTCTCATAAGAGTAAGCGGCATCTCCGTGTTCTTGAGCGATCACTCAACAACTGAGGGTCTTCATGTGTTTTAGATAACCTACCAAGTCTGGTGACAACATTAAACACGGACCACACTAATGCATTCCGGTGACCGATCAATCTGTCACAGAGAATTGCAACTCTAACCATTTACGTAGTTTGGTGTTTTTTGGGGAAGGAGACCAGACAGCGAGGTCATCGGTCTCATCGGATTAGGGAAGGACGGGGAAGGAAGTCGGCCGTGCCCTTTGAAAGGAACCATCCCAGCATTTCCCTGGAGCGATTTAGGGAAATCATGGAAAACCTAAATCAGGATGGCCGGACGCGGGATTGAACCCTCGTCCTCCCGAATGGGAGTCCAGTGTTTAACCACTGCGCCACCTCGCTCGGTCTAACCATTTACATACTCACCTATGGTGTATATATATGTACGAAGTTAAGTTGTCATCTGACCGCGTCCTCTGGGTGCTTCACTTTTTTTCAGGAAGTTGAAATCCATAGCACCTAGAATGCCCATACAGCTCCTAGATAATAGATGGAAATCAGATCATAAATTCTCAAGGCTTATGCGTTCGGTCCTACTTCCCTTTGAGCCCTGTACTTTCGTGGATATACATGTGCTCCAGTCTTTTTAGCAGCTTATTGGTATGTGATTTAAGTTTCTTCTAGGAGCTGTGATTTAGCATACGTATGTCAATATGCTTTCGCATTTCGTTCCACGAAATAACGTGTTGACGATTGATACAGACTAACCAGAAATTTGTACGCTAAATGGTATAACCACCTCAACAGAAACAAGGAAAGACGGAATTCTTCAACCGAGTTTTTGAAGAACGTCACAAACCGATTTGCTGGTCTTAGAACCGCTCTGATTCTAATCTGGACACATGGCAACTGCACTTCGCTAACAGTTGGCGTCCAAACCTTCACCTAACTAATGACACTGCCAGGATTGGCAGAAAAGCGGTACTCTATGGCCGAATAGTTGACTGCACGAGCTGTGGATCATTGCCTGTTACTTCCTGCCACTGCTTTTGACACTGACGTCTGAGCCTGTACCTCAACAGTGGAATAATCACATTTAGTGAGACAGCACATTCTGCCATCGGTTTTCCTTGATTTCCACACTTGCTAATTCATTTTCATAAATTATCATCCACCCAATTTCCCTAGACAGTATAGCTGAAGACGGGATTCCAAAATATATTTTTTATCTTCTTCTTCTGGCATGCATTAGGTCTTGCTCGGCCTATTGCTTCTTTTATCTTGCGGAGCAAATTGCCAAAAACGTAGTGCTAATTTTGTTTCCTCCCTTCACAACAGATGGGATACCCATTTTTCCTATTTTCTTCAAGCTTTTCATTTACATAAAATATTTTCAATTTCTCCCAATTATGTACATTTCCTTTATAATCTAATTCTGCGTCTCCCGCTGTTTTCCTGAGGAACTGCATTTCCTTAGCTTTATCTTTTTTTGATTATCCAAGATTCATACTCATATAACACTGTTGGTACCGACATAATTTTATAAAAATTAGGATACATTTCTGTCCTTGCTTTATTTTGGAAAGATTTACTACTTTTACCATTTAGGTAACTCCATTTCTCAATTTTATGCTTTTGATCTAGGTCTCCTGTGTACGTGGACCCTAAAAATTTAAATACGTCTACTCGCTCTATGAAGTTGTTTTCTGTAAGTATTTTTGTCCTTGGCGGGTTTTTCCTATAGAAAGCCGTGGCTTTTTTGTTTTTTATATTAATATTGACATGTTATACGCCCGACATATTTTGTATTCACAGGCACCTCACTGCAGTCCATCTTCACTTTTCCACCATCGACATTATATAATCATGTTGTTTAAAATCTTATGTGTAATCTCTAGTTTCATTTTCCATTGCCGTACAATTTCGTCAGAGTATACATTAAAAAGTAATGGAAAAAGGCTGCAACCATGTCGAACTAGTATTCTCTGTTTTTTTCTCATTATGTGCAATTATTTGGATTCTAGTATTATTATACAGCTTCTGAATTATCTGTGTAAGATTTATTGAGGTGCTTCTTCTTCTTAACGTGTCCCATAACAATAGTCTGTTTTCTTTATCGGAGGCCTTTATATAATGTATAAAGAGGATTTATGTTTCTTTATTGTAAGGCTTGTGTTTCTCTAAAAATTTTTGTTGTGTAAGTGTATTGCCTATACAGCTTCTTCCAAGATATTCTGGAAATATGTATCTGCAGAGTACGTGGATATCAACGTCGAGTAGCACCAGGTAAAGATTTTACAGCGCGGATACAGTAGCTTCTAACTGCTTAATATATATATAACACACGACTACATTTCGTAAGTTTAATGTTTGTCTGCCATATTCTGGTGTCTAGATAGCTTGGTGGCCTGTTCTCATGCACGTCAACTACGTCTGACAATGGCATAATATCCGAAACTGGCCAACACTGGAAAGTAAAGAATAATTACAGCCGATAGAGGAACTGTTGTCATTTCAGAAATATTGTATGATTGTTTAACCTGTCCGAAGGAAAATAATTCCACATCAGTGATGAGCTACTGGAACATCTAATTTAGTCCAGACCTGTACGCCCTCTTCGTGTTATTTTTAATGCTTCCTCATGTGCCTACCTTCGCGATCCGATAAGCTCCAAGGTCATTTGCATTTGGTTGGTATTTGAATTTTCGCAGAGTCGTAGGCCTGCACCTGACTGCTGAGTGGCGCTTATAACTCCGCCATTGAACACGATTTCTTCATACACTGACCCGAACACTGAGAAAATAATCTTTCATTCGTGTAGTAGAACACAATCGTAAAACCATCCGTCATTATCGTACAATGTCGCAAAGTTCTAACACAACCACTTAGCTGTACATAGTCCAGTTAAGCATATCGAGAATACCGTACGTTTCCGCGGCTTCCTATCGGGCACTGCTCGAACTGCTAGATGTGTACATATCAGGAAGTAGACACCAGAGAGTTAATAGTCGACCACTCTGCACTGAGGAGCGTCTGTGAGGGCAGGGAGCTTATAAAGAATCGTATGGTGGAGAGCGATGACTCTACGATGCTGAGAATCGTGTCCTGCCGTGTGTTCAAGAATCCTCAATCTTCGGAAGGTATGAGGCTGCCAACGCAAATTCCCAGGGATACGTGGTGAAGGAACGCCATTGCAAGTTGTGTGTTATAAACGTCCCCACATAGCAGGATCAGCGGAGGATCTGTTCCTTGTGTTCTGCATCTCCACGTCTAGAGCGTTATTAGGGTTCACGTACGAGAATTACGCTGGTGGCCATTAAAATTCCTGTCAGAAAGGATAGCACGAACGAAGTTTTAGTTATTCTGCGTATACTGTGTAGTAGGAAAAATACGTGATTACAATTGTAAGTTATTAAAAGGTACACAGACTGCGAATTTAATACTCAGAGCTCCGACTACTGGCAGCAACATTGGATTTAATGAGGCTAGGCGTCTAGACCAACTGGAAAAACAGATTAGGTACGTCATTCCATGTTGATTCAACTTTATACCAGCGATCTTTAGTCGAAATGGCTATCGAGTGGTGGAATGTAATTTCTTCAGTGACCTGTGAGCGGAAATATTCAGTGGGTGAGATGTCAAGAGAAAGTGTTGGCCAGGGCAACAGACAAAACTCTTTGTGTAGAAGCAGAACAAGCACGCGCAACATGTGGTCTTGCATTCGGTTAGGTTAGGACCAAACAGTCTGTTGGAAGGTGTTGCGATCGACTTGGCTTCAGTAATCGATAATCGATTAATTAAATTATAACTTAGTTGAAAGATTACGTAACCGAGGACACAGGTACCGGCTTTACAGTGTCAGAAACGGCTGCTGTCCAGATTACCAGGTATGCAAGAGCTGTTGTTAGTGTTGTAGCACCCAATACGTTCACGGCAGATGCGGGGTCCGTATAACTAGGACCAATGCCATCTGATAACGTTAATTTTCCTCGGAACCTCCACACGGAGGAGTGTGACTTGACTGAGAAGACGACTGGTGCCCTACATGCAGTGTTGTCATTGGATGCACAACTGTAGGAACACCTGTCCCTGCTGCTGTTCCAAGAGGAGCCTCTACAACGGTCGCCGTTCTGACAATCCGCGGTGCCCCAGACGTCGTCGCACACTTAGTGTCCTGTAGGAAAGTAGCCCACTCCCTCATCCAGTGTACGCGACGCGGCCTTACGGTAGGGCACAGCGGAGCGAAGTGTGTCCTCTTGGGCCCTTAGCCGCTCGGGGCCATTGAGATCCTGCCTGTATAGTGCTGAGTATGGTCTTCCTGAATAGATAGGTTTCACAGTCGAATGACTGTCATCGGTTCCGATCCACGTGCGCAGCAGTGTTACGAAACAGTAAACTGAAGTCTCGACAGGCTACAATCCTGTCGCTGTCCAATTCAGGCATGTGCTGATAGACGTTTTTCCTTCACACACGAGGCACAATAGCTTTTTCTCACAAAAAAGCAACATTCAAATCTGTTTTCTGGATGAGAAAACGACATCCTAATCTTCCTTTACATACAGAATGTAAAAAACGTCACTGCTGCCTACTTTGTGTGGTTGCGCTGAGATACTAATTATTGGAGTTTCAAAGCATTTAGTGTCCTCCAAGCCAATTTAACGTTTGTTGCATGCCGCCTTCATAGTGGGCAGTCTGAATGCCCATCAGTGACTTTATCCTACACAGCACATACGCCACTACAGGGACTGCTTGGAAGCTTGCAGTGAGGGCGAAAGCCGATGTGTGGTGTGTTGGCCATACCAACTTTAGCCCTCCCGCCACTGAGCTCGTCTTTTCGTGACAGCTGAAAGCGTCTACCGTTCTAGTGTTAATCTTGATTTGTGGAGGCAACAGAAACACCTATGATCTATCACAAATTTTTAAAATCAACACTAGTAATTAGTATCTATGTGTCAAACCCTGATATTAAGAAATTCAATGGTAACAGCGGGTTGTTAACAGGTTGACACTGTCTAAACAGCCATTCGTGAAAGTTTAGCAGATAAAATAGAGAGGATAGAGAGAAGGCATAATTTAGAAATCCGAATAAAGATTCATTTGCAAGATACATCGTTGGCAGTTCCAATACATTACTCATTTCAAAAACATTCATTTTCATTTTCTACTTGGAGTGTCGTAATGATCAATCGTTATTATACAGTTTAGAAGAAGTTCGAAATACACTTTAAGGGGAAAAAAAAGGCAGACCTGTCTTCAGCCTGGAATCTCATTCACTGGAGTAGAAATGTCTTCAGTGATGAGTCCCGCTTCCAATTAAGCCCCGACGACCAGCGAAGACGTGTCTGGAGACGTCCTGGACAGCGGTGGAATATCAACCTGACTGTCGCCTTCTACACAGCTCAAACAGGAGTGATGGTCCGGAGTGTCGTTTTTTTCATATCAGGACCTCTTTGTTTGTAATTAGCTGCATCCTTACAGCACAGCTGTACGTCGTCGATATTGTACGCCACATTTTGCTGTCCTCAGTGGCAAGCCGCCTGGACTTACGTTTCAACAAGATAATGCTCGCCTGCACACGGCGTGAGTTTTCACTGCTTGTCTTCGCACTTGCTAAACCCTACCTGGGCCAGCAAGGTCGCCGGATCTTTCCCCAACTGAGAATGTTTGGGACATTATGGGCAGGGCCCCCCAGCCAGCTCGGGATCTTGTCCATCTAATGCGCCAGCTGGAAAGAATTTGGCACGATATCTCACAGGAGGACATCCAAGTCAATCAGTGCCGAGTCAAATAACTGCTTGCAAAAGCGTCAGAAACGGACCAATGCGTTATTGACTTGCCCAATTTGTGACCCTCATTCTCTCGAATAAATTATCCAATTTTTCTTAAGTTGTAATCATTTGTTTGTCTGTACATGAACATCATCTATCGATTTCCGTCCCATTCGGATAATTCCTTCGTAGTGCGCCGCGTATATGTCGCAGTGTCATACGTTAGAGATTGCAGAAGAAGAAAAGAAGTGAATGTATGACGGACTGCCTGCCTATAGAAGAGTTTGTAACATATGGTAAAAGTTGTCAATGACATAGACAAACAAGTGTCAAGCAAGAAATGGGTGCCCGTACCAAATGAAGTAAACGGAGGTGGAGGAAGAGTAGTAGTAGTAGGAGGAGGAGGAGGAGGAGGAGATGGGAGAAGAGTCTTAGGCTAATACAGAGGAAGAAAGAAAACGGAAGTGTAAAGCGCTTAACTACAAAACGAAAAAGGTGGGAAAGAGAGAAAACCGTTGGGACAGTAGCGTTTGTAGCAGAGGAGATCGATTGACCCGCGGGCTGACTGCGCTATGCTTATTGATCCCTGGGCCAGCCAGGCTGCCACGAGGGACCCACGGCACGCTAGCTTGGCGAGTCCACTCCCACACTGTCCTGTCCTGTCGTTAGCGCTAGCCCATGCCGCCCAGACTACTGCACCATAGTCCACATTTACTCTACTGCTGCTCCCTTGAACATTTACGGCACAAAAGTAGGCGCCAATTAAAAGTATGTTGTTTAACATCACAATCTTTCATGTTTCTCTGTCAATTAAAGCCAGAAGAACTTTGATACGTTGACGCTGCGGAATGTCCTCATCTGCAATATCCACCAGATGATGGTCTCAGCTGTTATGATTTTTCGACTACCATAATAGTTACGCCATTTTCCCAAATATATGTTTGTTCTGTCATCGGCATCAGATAGAATACAAAGTGTCTAAGAAATAGTAACGGGTGTCACTAAGTGTGTGGCCAGGGCAGCTGTAAGGAAAGAATACAACTTTCAAAGAAAAGCGTCTTCTAACAGTACGTCACAAGAGTTACGACTGAAAACAGCTGCATGAATGCTAACGTTGGGCACACGAATATTGTCTGGGTTGAACAGTCCTGTAACATGTTGTTTCACGCCGATGGCACTGTTCAGTTCAACACCCTAATTAGTATCACTTTATGGGAAATGTTTAGATGAAATAAAATGTGGGACATGTCACAGTTCATCACAGTCAAAGGGAACTGTTGACTGATCGCAAGCAACGTCTATTCTCCTACAACGAACAATGACGAACTGTAAATTTAGAAAGACAGTTATACACACCATTCTAACATCGTTGAAACTGTTCAGTCTACGGACACGAGAAAACCTTTTTCGTCTTACGAGGTCAGAGCAATGTAACCTCAGGATCTAACAATAGTAATTGCCGCGTATATCTCCCGAACATATCAGGGATCACATCTATAGAGAGGTCCGCCCTTGAATACAGATTCTCACAAAATTCTTGAGTTCTGGGGCCCAGTCGAGATCAGTTTCCACTGATCTGGAAGGAGCGATATTCAAATCCCCATCTGGTAACGTCTAACTAGGTTTTCTGTCGTTTCGCTAAACCACTTTGGGCAAATGCTGGAATGGTTCTTGAGGTTTTTCACTAATGGCCTGGTCGTCGATGGGACAATAAACTTCAGACTTCCACCCTTCCCTGGCGTTTCCAGTGACAGGTGTAGTGCACTGGACAATGTGAAACACTCTATAAGAAATGTCCAATACACTATAAGGATAATATTACTAGGTCAATCATTCATTAGTGTAAACTCATATACTGCGACATAAATTTACGCAGTTCGACTGTGAGATCTGTACTACAGGGCTTGACGTGGGTGACAGCTTAAAAATATAGCAAGCAAAGAATAGTGTTCAAAATTATGTGTACAAGCAGTAATAAAACTAAGGAAGTGCAAGATTGTAACTATCCAGACGAGATAAACATCTTCCAAACTATTTCACAAGATACTAGAACGCTTGTATAAAACTACAGATGAGATCTTTAAATAAAATTGAAGATCAAATGTGAGCTCACGTAGTGACAGATTTTTATACCTACAAAGACGACGACGAAACAAGAGAAGAATATGGCTACAGAGACTAGGTACCGACACTAAGAGATAATTGTGACAAACTAAGAGAAACAGTGATAGTGTTGTTTCCAGTAAATCAGTGGAGCGCAGTTAGAGGGAAATTGTGTTTCGTTTGTTACCTATTTCATACTATCCTATTTGCTGTAATGCCTTTTAAAGTACTGTTGTCGGCAACAGTGCGATTAGTTCATTGCTCTGCCCTGCTAAATAATAATAAGTTAGCGTGAAACGTTCTACACTAAACTTTGCTGGTGCCACACCACAAATCTATGTCACTTAAAAAAACTCCTGTTTAGAACCATTCTGGAAACCTTTTCGACACAACCCCTTTCGGTTCATGTGTTACATTAATTTAAATCCTGTTTAGAAGAACATCGTCAAAGAGATTTATTTTTTAATTTATTGTACACAATATAAGTAGTGTGTAGATATTTATGTTAATATAAATTAAAATTTATCTCGTTAATAGGTATCCAGCCGTTGTGGAGGCTCTTGCGCGTTGCATCGCAAAAAGTCCTCAAAACTCAGAGGTATTTCGGCGATGAATCTAGGCGACATCATCGGGCAATGGTGGTGACTCTTGATGAAAGTCCTCTGCAGAGCGTTAATTGTTGAGTCCACATAAACCGAGAACGGTGCTTAGCTCCAGCACTCAGATGACAGCGATCTTCATGAAAGTGGGTCATGAAGTGGGCGTCTGAATACGGGAGCGGAAAGTAGCGACCTTTCAGTCCCTTAGCTGCGTCGTCCTCTGTAGTCGACGCTGTATTAGCACGACTTGCATCGAGTCCCACGAACTGCTGAGACCGTGTCACGATATTCTGATTGACTGTCAAAACTTGTGCACCTCGTTACGAATTTCACGTAAATGTTAAGCAAGCTAAACTGGCAGTATCGAAGCGAAGGTAAAGATGTGAAGTACGCTGTCTGTTTACGAGCATGAAAGAATACGAACAATTGTTCAAGTCTTATCTTCTTTACTCAAAGGAAAGAACATTTGTGATTCTGGTCTAGTAAAATATAGCTTTCCAATCTCTCTATATTTTTTTCCTGGAATGTGGATGTCAATGTCAACATCCTGCACGATTTTTTTTGTCCTCCTGGAGTAAAAGATCAGTCTATTTTGTAGGGAGTGTTCTGCAATAGGCACTTTTCGTATGTAAAATGCAGCTTTAACAATGAGTAGTAGTATCTCGGAACTGCTTTTCAGGTTGAAACCAGCCAGTTTCGTAGCTATATGAAACTGCTCGACATAATGGTAACTGGTAACATACGAGTAAAACTTTTTTCTGTACTACTTTGAGCTACAAAATCATAAATCATTGCATATAACCCCCACATGTCATTGCACATTACACCCTAATTCAAGATTTGACTTCCAACCTACACAAAGAAATGACAAAGATACTGTACAAAGTACACAACGCACGTTTAAGGCTAAGATGGCGATCTAAAGGATACTTTTCTGTCTTACAGTTTTCACGCCTGCGTGAGACATTGACAAGTGAGGATGATATAAATAATAGCATAAAAATTTGATGTTAATTCGTTGACACCGCAGAAACTTGGAAGGCGTTATTTGAATACTGCCCCGTCGGATACCCAAATAATACCCTATCATAAGAAAACCAGCATTTAATTGATGCCATACGATACAATAAACCTAACCTTTCGTTTAGAGTGAAGATTTTAACTGCAATATACTGCATATTATAGTCGTAACTAGAAAATTTCGAATAGAATGGACATACGAGTATATTCTCACTCAGAGAAACTGTTGGGCTAAGCTAAGAGTGAGAAAAGTTTCACATGCCACCGGCGTTCCAACAGAAAGATCTGAACGTATAGCTGCCCAACTAGATACTTTTTGACAAAAATCGCTTTCGAAGTCTTTGCTTGAAAGCGTTGGATGTGCCGTGGACGTTTATGGTAGTTATACGCATTGTAATGCATTCTGCTGTACCAGAATTGTTCCAGATTAAACGAATTTTACTGGAATTTTCACTTCATTTAGCATTTCGAGTTTGGAAAAGTTTCCTATTACTTTGAAACTGTAACAGAGTCGGCAGGGTTTCTCCCTCTAGGCAGTAAATGCCTGTTAAACATTTCTTCTCAGACACAGTGTTTGGATACGAGTGAAAACGGCGTGATATTTTTTCGAATAGATACCATTTGTATTAATTGACGCAGGAATAAGAGATTTATCTATGGCTTTAAAGAGAGTCAATTCTGTTTGGATTTTCATTACGAAAATTGTTAATTTCTGAGTTGTGATAAAGTGCCTTTCAGGCTGACACATAAGTCCAGTAGTGGCAGCATACCTGTATGCGATCGAATAAATTTAGTACTTGGGTGGTAACTTGACGTAATTATAGCACAAAGAGGCGATTTATTGTATCTACGTTATTTGTAATAGCAAGATCCACAGGAAGTGTAATCTAGGGCAAGAAGCTGCAGATGTAAGAGAGAGTCACGAAATGAAGGAAGCCAAAGAACACATGAGAAGGAAAATACCGTAGGTTGTCACCGACTGACACGCTTATATCTATGCCCAGCAATAAATTTTACGTACGACTTGAGACAAACATGTATCTGAATCAGCTGTCATCGCACCAACGGCCTTGCTTCGTTGAATAAACCGATTCGCATCTGGTCACCGAAATTAAGCACCGCCAGACGTGGTCGGTACATGGGTTGCCTTCGTGGCAAAGGGGAAAAGGGGTGGTGGCGTAAAAGTTTCTGATCACCAGGCTTAGGGAAAATGTCGTGGATTAAATTCCAAACCTCTCCGCAGTGTCCACGAAGTGAGGGCATGCGACAACGTTGGTGGTGATCATCCGTCGTTAAGCTCCGTGGCTCCCTTGGCACTTTTCGAGAGGCATAGGCTACGTGCCGGCACCGGCATTCACCATTTCGCTTCTCTCTTCGTCATTCATCATCATCATCATCATCATCATCAACAACAACAACACACATACACACACACACACACACACACACTCTCTTCTCTGAGGCACTTAAAACACAGAACTCTCACTCATTGTGCGCGAAGGAAACTAAACGCTCTCCAATAACAAGGCTAAAGTTGCCCTTCTAACTATCCTAGCAAGTCCTACGATACGACTTTACTTTTTACCTTTCATCGAAAGTGTGCGGCACCTCATCAGACGCCAGCATAGTTGTTCAAACGAATGCGACCACACCAGTGGTTTACAATGTTCATTCTCCGGAATGTGACAGGGGTACAGTTGCTTTAACCAAAGCTATGACTGATCTTTACTCCTTATGAACTTCAACACTACACACATGTGCATCTTAAAGATCAACGTTAATAAACAGTGTTAAAACGATACTGTGAGAATTAAACTCTAATATACATGGAAACCTGATATACATGGCTCACTGGAGCAAAACAGCTGAATGAATCTGAAACCATTCCTATGGGTATAGGTTTAGAATAACAACAGGGTAATGTAGGATTCAAAACTGTGTTCTGTAAGGAATTTCCTTTTATGTGCAACTGGCAGAAAATCGGAGAATTCTTTTTCTTGTAGTCACAGAAAGAATTTCACTCATGACGAAGCTTCTGAAATTCTATTAAATGCCTATTTTATATCGAAGATATTGACCTTGTATGACACAATATAAGACAAAGAAACGAAATACCACGAAGGAGTTATCAAATTGGTCACAAACTAATATTCGTACAACTATAGATGGAAACCGCAAAATTGTGAACTCTGGCGACCGATGAATAATGTG
Organism: Schistocerca cancellata; assembly: GCF_023864275.1. Taxonomy (NCBI): domain Eukaryota; kingdom Metazoa; phylum Arthropoda; class Insecta; order Orthoptera; family Acrididae; genus Schistocerca; species Schistocerca cancellata. The sequence continues at coordinate 225,693,370 of NC_064633.1, forward strand.
GCAATTCACCGGGTAGCTGGCAAGGATAGTAAACAAGGGAAATGTCGATACTAGGGCATAAAGTCTTAGCGAATTTCATGCCATATACTCATGTAACTAAGCCTTGCAGACAGGCACGTTAACAATATAGACATGTGTCAGAACTTGAGAGAGGGCGTGTAGTTGGGATCAAAGAAGCCGGTTGTAGTAATTGGCAAATCGCTCGACATTTGCTTAGGAACGACGCCACCATATAACGTTGTTAGCAGGAATGGGTGAACAATGGCAGAGCATAGCGTCAGAAAGGAAGCGGGCGGTCTAGAGAGACGACAGAGTGTGAGGACCGAGCAGTCATCAAAGAGGCACTTATAGCCCGGATTCATCATTATCATCGATCCGACGTGCAGCTGGTGCTTCAGAGACCACAAAGACCTCTAATAGGCGGCTCATAGATAGGGGACTGAGCTCACGGCGCCTCTTGCGCCGACTACCGTTGACCTCCATCCACCAACAACCGCATTTGCAGTGGTATCTGGCGCATTCGGCCTGGAATCTCATTGGAGTAGAATTGTCTTTAGTGATGAGTCCTGCTTCTGACTTAGCCTCTTCGACCAGTAAGACGTCTGGACACGCCCCGGACAGCTGTAGAATTCCAAAATGACTGTCGCCCGCCTTACGCCCGACAACGGGGAGTGATGGTCTGAGATGTCATTTCCTCTCATGGCAGGACGCTTTTGGTTGTCACCCGCGGTACCTTTACAGCACAGCGGTACGTCGACGCTATTCTACGCTCCGTTTTGTTGCTCTTCACGGAAAACCGTCCTGGGCTTACATTTCAGCAAGATAATGCTCGCCTGCACTCGGCGAGAGTTTCTACTGTTTGTCTTTGTGCTTGCTAAGCTTTACCTTCGCCAGCAAGATCGCTGGATCTCTGCCCAGTTGAGAACGTTTGGAGCACCATGGGCTGTGTCCTCCAACCATCCCGGGATTTTGAGGATCTAACGCGCCAATTGGACGGCCCTCAAGAGGATTTCCAGCAATATCAATCAATGCCAAGGTAAATAACTGCTTGCTAAGAGCCAGAGGTTGGCCAACGCGTTACTGACTTGCTTACTTTCTGAAGATCTTTCTCCTGAGTAATCAATCCATTTTTTTCTGAAATTGTAATTATTTGTTTGTCTGCACATCTACATGACATCTACCGACTATTGTCCCATTCTGATAATTCTTTCGTGTGCGTCTTTTTTTTTGTCTTAGAGTGTACAATTACATTTGTACCTTTTGCCTGTGTGAGCTCTCATAAATCGGACGTATGTCCTGTTCTCTCTCTGTTTGCTGGCAAATAATCGCTTCAATTATTATACGTAGTCAAGTTAATTACCGAGCGGGGTGGCGCAGTGGTTAGACACTGGACTCGCATTCGGGAGGACGACGGTTCAATCCCGCGTCCGGGCATCCTGATTTAGGTTTTCCGTAATTTCCCTAAATCACTCCAGGCAAATGCCGGGATGGTTCCTTTCAAAGGGCACGGCCGACTTCCTTCCCCGTCCTTCCCTCATCCGATGAGACTGATGACCACAGTGTCTGGTCTCCTTCCCCAAACCAACCAACCAAGTTAATTATTTAAAAGATTAACCACGTTCCTTATCTCGTGAAAGTAATGGGAATGTAGAGACCAAGAGGTCATAAACACGTTGAGTTCACCTGCCGTCGACGAGACAGGGAACGGACATCGTAATTGTTAGCTGCTGAACTTGGGATACAAGGAACAAGGAGACCTCACAGCATTACAATACTTCATCTACCACCGACGCAGTGTACTCGAACTCCTACTAAACTTCCTTGCTGTAGAATTTGTGGAGACTGCAGCGAGTGGCTCAATCAGTCTTAAAAATAATTCTGTGATGCCCTAGAAATAGGAAGCGTAACATTAAGGATTGTGATGTGAGACAGAGTCTGTTTGGGAAAGATTGTAGTCGAGGGACGAGAATTTTTGAATACATACTGTAAGCAATAGTGGTAACTGTATATTCTGTAAGATGCCTGTGTGATTTTCAAATAAATGCCAGTTTTTCAAACAAAATGCATGACGTAAGTCGACAAGACCTGAGTGAGCCAGGAATAATGATAATTTCTCTATTCACAAACTGTTGCGTTTTAGCCTGGAGAATGACTGTTGCCACTTGTTCATCTAGTACGCTCCTGGGATACCTTATAACCCTGCCAATATTGTTGAAAGGAACCTCAATCACGAAATTAGTTTTATTTTCTGGTGTGGCGTCACACTGCGAGCATTTAAAACACTGCAAGTGTTTCTTAAGTACACTGTGGCGGCTGCCGTCTGTAGAAACGACGCCCTGCAGTCGTATGTGCCGCATCTTGGTGTATATGTACCTCGTTTTCACCTTATGAATGATAACGTCCAAACATGAACGACAGAACTAATGGGCGTTTACCAGTAAGATTGGCATGTATCTTCTCTGGCCAACTTGTTTCCCAAACCAAAAGCCGATTAAGCACCCTAGAGCGAAAGAATGCACCCTAACACCTTGGAAAAATTCTGGCTTTTCAAGCAGTGAGGCGCATTCCCTGAAGTCATGTTGGTCGGCATGTAGGGTAGCGGTTTTACGTCCTGTATTACCATGCAAAGCATCTAATACAGTATTTACTTTCCACATGCCACCGACAGAAAGAAACCACAAACAGTAACCGTCTTGACACATGTCCGATTTTCCAGTACACATTGTATCATATCATTCTGTCGCGTATCTCTATTAAAAGGTCGTTCTCTGGTGCATGCACTACCATCATGTCCCGCGTTGTTTCGTATATTTCTAAGGTGCCTTTGCTAGTGAGGTAGCGTGAATGTTCTGGGAAGCAGAGACACGTTCGACTTGAGTGACAGGCAGTACCAGTAAAAGACGCGGCATATAAGTAGCGCTCTTTAGACATACAATTGTAAGACAACGTTCCACAGTAGCTCACACGTAGAGGAGATTTGTCTGTAATCCGGCGTGGGAGGCTAAATCAGTGTGGTTGAAAGTGAGCGGCACTCGTGGGTCTTCGCGCCGACAGAGCCACGTAAAAAGCTTTCGTTGCTGAAGTGGAGGAAGCCGGCCAAGTCCGCGACCCGGTGGGCCCCAAACAGGCGTCACACGTACTACTGAATCGCTCGCTGCCAGCCACACACGTCTCTTCGCCTCGAAGGCCTGCGTTCGTGTGAGCATCTGTTACACACCGTCCCACTCTTGCGATTATTTCCTATTATAGTATCTACTCACAAGGGCAGGCCACGACACTCGGATCACGGATGTACTTCAAACTTCGTACACCTTTAGTAGTCCATTAGGACAAAATAATGTGGAAATAGTGAGGCATACTACTTAGGCATTTTCGAGAAAATCCCAAATGAATTTTTACGTATCAATAATATACTGGTGCGCTGGGACCCTGCGGTCATGTGGTTTGCGTTCAAGCTCCGTGATCGGTAGATCGCTGAATCGGGTCCCGCTCTTTTTTTTTTTATTTATATTTTTTTCAACACTGGTCATGTTATATATATTACATTTTAAAGGTAATGAAAAAAAAACACTTATATTTACATGAACTTTAAGTTTCCAATATTACTTGGCTGTTTGCCAATTTTTAGTATTACAACAAATATTATATTTATAGCTATGGACAAATACACACTCAAACACATGACGTTGTCCTGAAAATGTATGCCTGTGGTTATTTGCGAAATCCCTTATATCTGCAGAGGGATAAAGTACCTGGAGCTGCTTTCTACCCGGAAGATTCGACTCGCCGACACAGGTTTCAAGAACGAAGGACATGCCTGGAAAATCCGAGTCAAACATCGATTCTACGATACGAGTTACAGTATGTCAGAATAAATGTGCTTTCGACATTACAAGGTGCAGGATGATATTTTTCATACAGACACGGAGAACATAAATTAAAACGTTATCTACAACATCGAGTGGCTGACATTTTTCCGCGTGCACAAGGAATCTTCAGTTTCTAAGGAAGCCTCTTTAAAATTTTGAAAAAAATGTCTTTCTTCCGATATTTTGGATGCAAATCATTCGCAACGCAACATTTTTGTAACACATCGGTGCTCTGCTAACAGCTAGTGATGCTTCGCGAGAAGACATTTCTCGCTCGTTGTCAATCAAATATGAACACTTTTGAAGGCGCGTGATAAAGTTTTTAACTTTCCTATAGAAATGAAAGTCGCACTGTTGCAGATTGGAGTACATTTTAGGGGTACGACTTTCGCCGTGCAAGTTCCAAGATCTGCGTCAACGGTAAAGATGTCATCGTGCAAACCAGAATTCGTTTGATCGCCGCAAGAATCTATTACTAGCAAGAATTTTTCTTCCCCTATATGCGAAAGCATCACGCTGACTAAAAAGCAGTTGTGGAGCCGTGCGGTACGTTTCCGAGATTCCGAACATTTTTACGACATTTGGAAAGTCTTTCGTTAACTTTTCAACAATTTTTAACCCTTGGATGAAACTTTCCAGTGTCTTCATGCAAAAACAAAACCACTTGCGGTAATAATTCACCAGACATCGTCATCGTGTATTGCGCCGTGTATGAGTGCGGTACCTAGTTCATATGGCTACTTTAAACAAAGTTTTTTTTAAATTTTTTCCGGCAAGAGTTCTGCATAAGTTGACTGTTATTGGCAAATTGTCTGGCCTGTATTACTCACAAACTTTTTGTCAAAATTTGGCATAACTTTCTTGCTGCTTCCACTGTTTCTTCTCAGGAGACAGATGCCCTATCACTTACAGACACAGATCAGCCAGAACATTATGACCACCTGTCAATAGCCGTTATGTCCACCTTTGGCACGGGTAACAACGGCGACGCGTTGTGGCATGTAAGCAGTGAGGCCTTGGTAGGTCGCTGGAGGGAGCTGGCACCACATCTGCAGACACACAAGCCACCTAATTCCTGTAAATTCCGGGGAAGGCGGCGATGAGCTCGGACGCCACGTTCAATCACTTCCCAGATGTGTTCGATCGGATTCATACCTGGCTAGTTGTGGCGCCATCTATTGATCTCGCTACTGTGTTTCTGGAACCACTCCATCGCACTCCTGGCGTTGTGATACGGCACATTATCTTGTTGAAAAATCCAATGCCGTCGAGAAACGTGATCATCATGAAGGGGTGCACGTGGTCTGCAACGAGTGTACGATTCTCCCTGGCCGCCATGGTGCCTTGCACGAGATCCGCTAGACCCATGGATGCCAACGTGAATGTTCCACAGAGCATAATGGAGTCGCCAACAGTTTGTCTCCCTCTCGCAGTACTGGTGTCAAGTCGCTGTTCCCTTGGAGGACGATAGATTCGCGCCCTTCTATCGCCATGAAGAAGAAGGAATCGGGATTCATCAGACCACGCAACGCTCTGCCACTGCGCCAACGTCCAATGCCGCTGCTCACGTGCTCATTTCAGTCGTAGTTGCTGATGTCTTAGTGTTAACATTGGCCCATGCTTGCGTCATCGGTTGCGGACACATCGTTCGGTGCACTCTGTGTTCAGACACACTTGTACTCTCCCTAGCATTAAAGTCTGACGTTAGTTCCACCACAGATCGCCGCCTGACGTGTTATCAGGTTGTCCAGCCTACGACGTCAGACATCAGTATTGAGGTGTGGCTGCCCAACTCCAGGACGTCTGGGTGTGGTGTCACCTTGGTTTCGCCACTTGTTGAAGACACTCACCACAGCACTGCTCGAACACCCGACAAGACGTGCAGTTTCCGAAACGCTCGTGCAGAGCCTCTGGGTCATCATAATCTGTCCTCAGCCAAACTCAGATAAAACGTGTACCTTCCCCATTCTACAGACAGCACGCTCACTGATACTACACACATCGTCTGTGTGTCTGACTAGCAGTCATTCCTCGCCAGGTGACGTTGCCATCGCCTGGACGGGTTTATATCGACAGTAGGTCGGTGGTCATAATGTTCTCGCTAATCGGTGTATGTCGTTATCTTCCTCTGTCGACATCTGAGCCCTTTGAATGTTTAAACAATGGAAGTGATACTTTGAAGGCAAAATCCTCCAACTGAAATTGCCCAGCACCAGCCAAAGTCCACTGTTATCAGTGTTTGTTGTGACCTGAAAAGTAAAATCAAAGCTTCAGTTAATTATAATAATTTGTTGCTCCAATGCCAACGGCCTTGCGGCAGTGGTAACACCGGTTCCCGTCAGACCACTTAAGTTAATCACTGCGGTCTTGGCTAAGACAAGGCTGGGTCACCGTCCGGATCTGCTGAGCGCTGTTGGCAAGCGGGGTGCACTATGCCCTCGTGACGCCTGCTGAGGAGCTATTTGACTGACAAGTAGCGGCTCCAGTCACGAAAGCAGACAATGGATGGAAGAGCGGTGTGCAGACCACATGCCCCTCGATATCTTCATCCAGTATCTAACGCCTATCGTCTGAGGATGACACGGCGATCGGTCGGCACCGTTGGGCCTACAAGGTCTGTTCGGTCGGAGTTTAGTTTTTTGTTGTTCAAATACGGTTATTGAAAATAAAAAAAATACATGCAAAGTTGAAATGTACACTTACTTGCTTACGGGTTTGCGAGCATCCACGAATCAGTTATTGAATATTTTGAATTTTATGTATATTCTGTTCTCTTGAAATTGTTCTTCCTTAGAGATCCTTGTAATTGGAAACTTTGTAGATTCCAAGATTTTTTTCAGTGTCTCTATTGCTAACTTTATTTTTTCTCAAGCGGAATGTATCCACTTTTTGCCTTCTTTCGTCTCATAATCCTCATCGTCGGAAAACTTCACGGAACAGACATTCTGCATCTACTTCGTCGGAACGACTGAGGACCTCGTCAGTAATAAGTACCTTTCCTACCAACGTTTCGACTGCAGACTGATAAAGGTCTTCCCCAGTCGCCAATGCATCTGCAGAAATCGTTGTTGATGATTCTGTATCAATAACGTCTGCTCCTGAACAATACCACAGTACACGAACACATTGTTTAACTGAAATTTTGCAACTGTATTATCCACTAGACTCTTCATTTGACATCTATCATCCGCAGTAGTCGAAAAGTCATGAGACACCTCCATTTTTACGGTAAAAATGTAAATTTTGTGATTTCCAAAAAATGCGCATGTACACTATTCGTTCTACATCTACATACAAACTCCGCAATCCACCATACGGTGCGTGGCGGAGGTTACCTCGTACCACAACTAGTATCTTCTCTCTCTGTTCCACTCCCAAACAGAACGAGGGAAAAATGACTGCCTATATGCCTCTGTACCAGCCCTAATCTCTCTTATCTTATCTTTGTGGTCTTTCCGCGAAATGTAAGTTGGAGGCAGTAAAATTGTACTGCAGTCAGCCTCAAATGCTGGTTCTCTAAAATTACTCAGTAGCGATTCACGAAAAGAACGCCGTCTTTCCTCTAGAGACTCCCACCCGACATCCTGAAGCATTTCCGTAACACTCGCGTCATGATCAAACCTACCAGTAACAAATCTAGCAGCCCGCCTCTGAATTGCTTCTCCCTCAATCCGACCTGATAGGGATCCCAAACGCTCGAGCAGTACTGAAGAATAGGTCGTATTAGTGTTTTATAAGCGGTCTCCTTTACAAAAAAAAAAAAAGGTTCAAATGGCTCTGAGCACTATGGGACTTAACATCTGTGGTCATCAGTCGCCTAGAACTTAGAACTACTTAAACCTAACTACCTAAGGACATCACACACATCCATGCCCGAGGCAGGATTCGAACCTGCGACCGTAGTGGTCACGCGGTTCCAGACTGAAGCGCCTAGAACCGCACGGCCACACTGGCCGGCAGTCTCCTTTACAGATGAACCACATCTTCCCAAAATTCTACCAATGAACCGAAGACGACTATCCGCCTTCCCCATAACTGCCATTCACAAATCCTGTCCAAGTCATCTTGTATCCTCCTACACTCACTCAACGGCGACACCTTCCCGTACACCACAGCATCATCAGCAAACAGCCGTACATTACTATCCACCCTATCCAAAAGATCATTTATGTAGATAGAAAACAAAAGTGGACCTACCACACTTCCCTGGGGCACTCCAGATGATACCCTCACCTCCGATGAACACTCACCATCGAGGACAACGTACTGGGTTCTATTACTTAAGAAGTCTTCTGTGTCTGCACTTCGAAGCGTCCAAGTGCAGAGCAGTTCTGGGTGCCTTAGCCGACTGCAGGTATATAGAACTTTGCGAATCACGAGAGGCATACATTTTCAGGTAAACTTCATGCGTTTGGTCGTTTACTAGTTATATTATTAATTTATTCTTTGTTTCAATAATGAAAATTAGTAAACAACCAAATAACATTAGAAATTCAATAAAAGTTCATGAAAATGCACATGGTTTTCATTCATTACATTTCGAATGTAATATGACCAGTATTGAAAGACAATATACTTTTTTTTAAAGAATGAGCAGGGATCGATCCAGGGACCCACCGATTACGGAGGTTGAACGCTAACAACATGACCGTCGCAATCTCACGCTGAGGGTCGCAACGCGTCGGTGCATTATCGAAGCAAAATTCTATTGCGACTTTCTCGAAATTGCCTAAGTAGTACTCCTTACTAGTTGCACGTTATTTTATACCAATGGACTAATAAAAGTGTACAACGTGTGAAGTAATTCCTTGTCAGACAGGAACTTTTCTTTCCGCGAGGAGAGAAGGGGAAAGGGAAGTAGAAGAAGAATTCTCCCAGTCTTGAGTACTTATACTCAAAAGGTGAACTGCATTTCATGTTATTTTAGAACAATTATCTACATTTAATACAACAAGAAGTTACAAACGAGATCCTTTTTTTAATTGTTCAGTAGCGAATTTTGCATTATTATGAATAAAAATAACTACACTTACAAAGATGAATTAGTTCGTGTACATAAATGAATATATGTTTTAAAACAGATATTTCAAAAGTTTTTTATCAAAGTCTTTCTCAATATTAACGACGTAGTTACAGCGTCAGCAGTACTTGTGGCCGTTATGGTTGCCACACACACCAGTCCATGAATTTATATTTTCATTCAAATTCAGAGTGAACTTCCTCTGAAACGGTTTTAATTTATAACAGTTTTCGAAACGGTTGTATTTTAATGTTTCTACAACGTTTTTAGCGTATATTGGTGGCTCAATGGTTAACTGTTGAACTGCAAATCTAAAACCCTGGGATTCGATCTCCAATCGGTGGCAGGGTTTCCTTCGGTCACTGGTCGGTATTTATCTCTGGCAATAACTGGGTAATGTGAAAAACGCCAAATTACAGCGTGGTTCGAAGTTCACTTTAAACTGGAGACCCCTCTATAACTGGCTGAATAAGTTCAAAGGACGGAAGGAGGCATTAGTATACTAACTCCAATGGGGCCATGCCTAGTAAAGCATCGCGGCGTTCACACTATCCTTCGGGTTGGCTCAAATGAGGGGGGGGGGGGGGGGGCTCTGAGCACTATGGGACTCAACATCTTAGGTCATAAGTCCCCTAGAACTTAGAACTACTTAAACCTAACTAACCTAAGGACATCACACACATCCATACCCGAGGCAGGATTCGAATCTGCGACCGTAGCGGTCGCTCGGTTCCACACTGTAGCGCCTAGAACCGCATGGCCACTCCGGCCGGCCGGCTGGCCTTAAAAACGTGTTGTGTTTCTCACAACAAAATCGCATACGGAGTTTTATGACGTACAGAGAGCCACCAGCATGTTTGTATATGGGGCACCCATACATACATACATCCTAAACGGTTTCGTTATTAATTTGTAAAGTAAGTTTTCCCTGTTAAGCGATGATTATCGTTGTATTATGGATTATAAGCTAGATAAATCATTTCTTTCCAGGGTGAACTGTCATTCTGCAATGGTTTGTCCGCTGTTTTGAAATTTTCTGGCAGATTAAAATAGTGTGATATACAGGGACCCGAACCTGGACCTTTGCCTTTCGCGGGCAAGTGCTCTACCGAGCTATCCACGCACGAATCACGACCCGTCCTCGCAGTTTTACTTCCTCCAGTGCCTCATCTCCTACCTACCAAACTTCACAGTTCTCCAGCATACCTTGTGGGACTAGCACTCCTGGAGGAAAGGATAGTGCGGAGACATGGCTTAGTCACAGTCTCGTAGATTGTTTCGAGAATGTAGTTTGGACGATTATAGATGAAGTACTGATGGGAGTAAAGCTGTGACTTGGATAACACGGGCGGTAGAGCACCTGCCCGCGAAAGGCAAAGGTCCCAGGTTTGAGTCCCTGTCCGGCACGCGGTTTTAATCTGCCAGTAAGTTTGATTCCTGATAAAAGATATCATAAACTCGTAGTGAAAGGTTAAACACCCCTTTGAGTGAGAGATCATCAGATATGAATGATCGCTCGATTTAATCAATCCAAAGGGAAACTATTTGCGGAAAATAGCATCTCGTTCGATTCCCGGCTGGGTGGGAAATTTTCTCCGCTCAGGGACTAGGTGTTGTGTTGTCCTAATCATCATTATTTCATCCCCATCGACGTGCAAGTCGCCGAGGTGGTGTCAAATCGAAAGACTTGCACCAGGCGAACGGTCTACCCGACGGGAGGCCCTCGTCACACGACATTTTTATTTCATTTTCACTATGCACATGAACCGGCCTGTAAATTCTCGGAATTCTTAAATCATGACAAGAATAGTGACGTGAATCCTACTCTTTGCGTTATTAGTGTATCAACTCCCGGTTAACTAGTTCAGTAAGTTGAGAAACTTCTAAAACGCTGCCTCCATTGTTCATCGCTGTATCGATATATAGTGGACTAGGATATATTTTAGAAAAACATATTAGCAAAAATTTTAATCAACTGTCTTACCGAAAGCTCGCAAATTACGCCCCTCACCACTATCTATGTGTATATTCTCCTCATTAGTTATTTTGCAAAATACGCGGGAATATTACATGATTTCAGAACTGACAATCGAGCGTTGTAACTACAGTAAACGACATGGAGTCCGCCGTCCCAGTTCTACATGAATGCAGATTACTGATAATCTATCTTAGTATTAGGTTAGACGTTATTTCAGTGTGCATGAAGGTCGCTTTCCCTGCAATGGCGAGTGGGGTGCTGAGGCTGCACATTGAGCATTCAAGACATTACGATCACCCAACTAGCAGCGTGTCAGTGCACCTCCGGCTTGTAAACCAGCATTAGTTCGCCTGGAACGTATTTTACGAGACCTTGGTAGGTCGGCGAACTGATACAGCACCAAACATTCACAATCCTGTCTCTTCTACAGCGCGAAATTCACTCGCTCCCACTGTGGTATTGCTCTGTCATGTCAAGTATACCTTATAGACTTTCGTGTCGGATGAAAGTTGCATTAACACTCCAATCACTGACTTACAGACCGCACGATTAGTGTTCTTCATTACAAAGTTCACAGTTAATCGTATACTAAGTTATATTCTGAGCCAATATTGAGTATTATTATTATCATCTATGCAGCAACGAAGAGCTAGGGCAGTAAAAAGCTAGCAAATGTGTTTTGAGACACACTCTTCCGACCACTCCAAATGTGTCCAAAATTCAGCGAGCACTCTGTTTTCTGCGTAGCACCCAACTCTGCATCTCAGGGTGTACACAAGTACACGATCAGGCCACGAGGACCGTGTGATAGCGACCGATCGCCGTGCCACACTCTGCCATATGGCGTCATTCGGATGCCGTATGGAGGATCATGATCTCAGCGTACTGTTCCCCTGGTTGTTGTCGGCTTTCCAGATCTTGGGCTTTCTATACTGACCCGCACATATTCTCACATCTTTGAGCTCATCTGGGTGTTCGGTTGCGGAAACGATCAATTAGCCCAAAAATCCATCAACAACGCTTTACCACACATCAAGAACGGAGACAAATGCATCTTCATTCGGTCAGAACTCAGTGGAGAGATCTCCCAGGAGATGCAAAGCTGTAACAACTGGAAAAGGACGTCCCACATGCTATTATTTACACAGCTACCTTGTTTGGAACAACTGCAGTGGATGGCTGGAGAAGTTTGACGGCATAAAGTAGATCTATCAATTCCTCTGCTGTTATAGCTAAGACGTCGTTATCTCATCACATCAAAACTGTTATCAACCCGTGAGGACTTGGCTATCGTCATAGTTTTAAGGAAATGTCTCGACGTATCGCACTGTCTGACCGTTAATCAGAAGTGTGTATACATAACGAGGAAGTAGAATTGCACTGTGCGGATGGGATCCACAAACAGAAGTACCAGGTGGTTAAAATTAAAGTGCAGCTGCTTACGAATGTCCAGTAACAGCTATAATTATCGTATGGTAGCGAAACTTGGCACATACGCTTTATTTTAAAGGTCCGCTTGATCACACAAACTTTTACATTTCACTAGTACTTGTTTCGGCACTTACCGTGTACCTACATTTATATTTTGACGTTGATACCTACATCAGAATATTTTGTGGTCTGAAGATGGCAATAGCCGAAACCAGTAATACTGAAGTGTTAATGTTTGTTAATCATGATACACCTTTAAAGTGCCACGATATGATCACGGATTCATTTTCAGCCTTTATTTCTTCAATGTGCTAATGTGCTAGTGTGGAACCAATTTACGCTAGCAAAAGTTAGTTCCAGTTTTGGCCACCAGGTGCAAATCTGGCGCTTTACAGCGTCTTTTCTACTGTTTAAACAGTACCTTAGCAGATATCCCGACATTTTATATTCATATATTTTAAGTCTTCTTGGACTAGCAGTTTGTGTAGTGCATGTACAACATGCATTGCTCCTCTTAAAATTATAGACAGTATGACGTATTATATTGTAATACAGTTATACACTTCAGATGGATGTCTGATTATTGGAATTGTTCTGCTGTATAATGTCACGAGCATTCTTTTCGTAACATTGAAGACACTAGATCCTCTCTTTCTAACTTTCCTACAGTAAAAAAGATAAACGTGAATTTACAGTCAATAACTAAGCGACCAGCATATCTTGTTATAATTTATGATCCATTGCGTACATTCTTTTAGTTTTAGTTCCGGTACCACGAGTATTACATTCCTTACTGCGAATTTTAAGGACGCCATTTGACTGCGGTGTTATTTGCACTAGCCGGTGCCACTTGATATATCTCTCCTGTCCTGGTTATCATAGTAAATTCAGTGATGTACGAACCCTATGGCAACATATATCATAAATTAGCAGCGGAACATAATTAAAATGTAAGTGTTTCATGGATGTGGGATTTTCGTAGGGCTCCATGAAAGTTAATCCGCTGTCGTCGTCGATTTCTCTAAAGCACTTTATTGTTTTGGCAATAATAATAACCTGCTCAATTACTGGTGACAGAAGAATGTTGTTCATTGGAATCTCATCATGGGGATGCTGGGGTGAAAGTCTCTTGTTACCAGACTTTGCGCCAATATTCTGGAGCAAATAACATCCATGCAATGTCTAACGGGAGCAATGTTATTCCAATGTTGCCAGTTATTCGTCTGTCGGGTTGGAAGGTTCTGCTCGATGGAACTCTTAGTATACTCTCATTCAGAATTATCCTGCGGTGGAAACTGACTGGAATCTCACCTGTGCGTCGCCCGTAATTCTGCTCGGACTCGTAAACAAACACGACTTCCGCGTGCTCATCACACCTTCAAATATCGTGTGTGAGCTGCATTAAGAACTACATCAAGACGAGGAAATGAATTACGTGACGGAGCTATTATTGAACGACGTTTACTTACCTCATACAATGTGTAATCACATTGTCGGTACCGGAATGTGGTCGCCCGACCGCTCGGACTGCAGAAGCAACTGACGTCCACAGGGTAAGCGATGAAAATGGTTTAGAAGATATCAAGAGCAAAACAAGGAAGGTCTTTGTACACACCAAAAAGCGAGAATGCCTCAGGCTTATACTAGGGACCATGATCGAACCATATTTTTATGTCAACTTCACACTTGGTCTGAGTCCAATTGAAATGTTTTGGTGCATTATGGGCAGTTTCCTCCAACCATCTCGGGTTTTTAACCATCTCTGGCGCCAATTGGACAGAATTTGGCACTATGTCCCTCAGGAAGACATTCAACAACTCTCTCAGTTAATGTCACCCAGAGTATCTGCTTGCACAAGGGCCAGAGGTGAAACGACGCTTTATTACTTGCGCAGTTTGTGAGTCTCTTTCTGTCCAAAAAAATATACAATTTTTCTGAAATTTTAATCATTTGTCTGTCTTTGCATGTATATGACATGTACCGATTTCCGTCTCATTCTGATAATTTTTCAGTGGTGCGTCGTCCATTTTGTGTGTGTGTGTGTGTGTGTGTGTGTGTGTGTGTGTTTGCTAGTCTTCGTCAAAAATGGCTCGAATGGCTCTGAGCACTATGGGACTTAACATCTATGGTCATCAGTCCCCTAGAACTTAGAACTACTTAAACCTAACTAACCTAAGGACATCACACAACACCCAGTCATCAGGAGGCAGAGCAAATCCCTGACCCCGCCGGGAATCGAACCCTTGAGCGCCCATAAACCCCAACACACACAACACACACACGGGAATCGAACCCGGGAACCCGGGCGTGGTGTCTTCGTCAACTGCCCACATTTTGTCAGGTGGAAACCTAGAACCTAGTGATTCTCAAGACACATTAAAAAAAAGAGAGATATCGCTGTGAATGGCAATTTAAAGATTCGGTGGACGGGGCTATGTTAATTAAGAACCAAAATAGAGCCTATGCGGAAAGACAACATACAATGCAAACAGCGAGCGCTCCTACACAACCAGAGATGAGAAGCATCAGACGTTATCGTCAGTGGAATATTAATTAACAAGTACTCGTAAGGCTAATCCTGTGCCTCTGTTGCTTGATCAAGGAAAGCGCAGGATTAATTTAAGCAAAAACTTCCGTCTCTGTTTATAAAATCACTTGATAGTTGAGTTTCAACAGGTTCCTTCTAAGTGCTTGAAAATTACGGGATGTTCACGTGTCGATATTACTCGGTTGCAGTGCCGTGAGTTACTTGAACATTCGGTACCCCGGGAGAAACTCACGTCTCCGTTTCTTTACCGAGACCTCTCTCAGGGATAGTGAAGAAGCTTCACTTCCGGACGTAGCTTACACTCTCCATTGCGTGGGCGAAGAATGGCGAGGAGAAGAGACCCGTCGGACAGACGTCATAAATGGCGATAAAGGGGCGGCCCGTTGGGCGGGTGGCGGCTGGGAGTTTCCGCCGGGGGAAGACGCGGCCGGCGGGACGAGACGCGGCCGGAATTTTCGGCCGCCCGCCGCCCGCAGGCCGCACTGGGCGCGAGGCGAGCGCAGGCGGCCATCGATCCGTCGCTCCGGCGCCGCGCCGCAGTGTCCTCCAAGTCGCCCGCGCGCCCACGCGCTCTTTCTGCGGGACCGGGTTCGCGACCGCGAGCTGCTGCGCTCTGTGCTACTTGCGCCCTGTCTGCCAACTATGAAAAGGCCAAACACAGTATATGTCTGTCTCAAGCTCCAGTAACTGGGAATCAATATCGAACCTGTGTCTCTCTACTCCCGATCCCTTTGCTCTGAAACGTATGTAGCCAGTGTCCAAATACAGTCGTGATGACGGCCGCCCGAAGACTCGTTCGATGCAGCTCTCCAAGCTACCCTGTGCAAGTTTCTTTATATTTCAATCTACTCACAGTATTAAAGTCTTGGTCTCACTCTACCCCCCCCCCTTCCCCACCCCGCCCGCCCACTGCTCCCTGCACACACACACACACACACACACACACAAACACACACTTCTCTTCAGTAAAATACTGACGATGTCTCAATGTACCTCAGGATGTGTCCTATAACCGATTCTTTCTTTTACCTAAGCGGTGCTGTAAATCTTTTCTTCCAGACTGGATTCCATACTACTTCATCTGTTATACTCTGAGATGACAAATTCTTGGGATAGCGATATGCACTTACACAGAAGGCGGTAGGGTGACGTAGACAAGGTATAAAAGGGCAGTTCATTGGCGTAGCTGTCATTTGTAGCCGGCTGAAGTGGCCGAGCGCTTCCAGGCGCTACAATCGCAGGTTCGAATTCTGCCTCGGGCATGGATGTGTGTGATGTCCTTAGGTTAGTTAGGTTTAAGTAGTTCTAAGTTCTAGGGGACTGATGTCCTCAGAAGTTAAGTCCCATAGTGCCCAGAGCCATTTGAACCATTTTCTTGCCATTTGTTCACACATAATTCATATGAAAAGGTTTCTGACCTGATTATGGCCGCACGACGCGAATTAACAGACTTTGAACGCGGTATACTAGTTGAAGCCAGACGCATGGGATATTCCGTTTCGGAAATCGTTAAGGAATTCAATATTCCGGGATCCTCAGTGTCAAGAGGGTACCGAGATAACCACATTCCAGACATTACCTCCCACCAGGGACAACGCAGTGGCCGTTGGCCTTCTCTTAACGACCGAGGCAGCGGCGTTTGCGTAGAGTTGTCAGTGTTAACAGACAACCAACATTGCGTCAAATAACCGCAGAAATCAAAGCGGAACGTACGACGGACGTATCCGTTAGGACAGTGCGGCGACATATGGCGTTAATAGGCTATGGCAGCAGACGACCGTCGCGGGTGCCTCTACTAACAGCACGACATCGCCTGCAGCACCTCTCCTGGGCTCATGACTATGCAGGGTGAACGCTATTCGACTGCAGAACCGTGGTCTGGTCAGATGAGTCGCGATTTCAGTTGGTAGGAGCTGACGGTAGGTTTCGAGTGCGGGTCAGACTCCACGAAGCCATGGACCCAAGTTGTCAACAAGACATTGTGAAAGCTGGCTGTGGCTCCATAATGGTGTGGCCCGTGTTTACATGGAATGGACTGGGTCCTCTGGTCCAACTGAGCCGATCATTCATTACAAATTGTTATGTTAAGCTACTTGGAGAGTTCATGTTTCCAAACGACGATCGAATATTTATGGGTGACTATGCGTCATGTGACCGGGCGACAATTGTTCGCGACTGGTTTGAAGAGCATTCTGGACAATTGGAGTGAATGATTTGGACGCCTAGATCACCCGTCATGAATCCCAAACAACATTTATGAGGCATAATCGAGAGGTCAGATTGTGCACAAAATCCTGCACCCGTAACACTTCCGCAGTTATGGACTCCCATAGAGGCAGCATGGCTCAGTATTTCTGCAAGGGCTTCCAACGACTTGTTGAGTACATGCTACGTCGAGTTGCCGCATACGGGGGGCAACAGGAGGTCCGACACGACATTAGGAGGTATCCCATGACTTTTGTCACCTCAGTGTATGATACACAAATCTAACCTTCAACGTTGTTCTGTACCACAACACATCAAAAATTTCTAATCTCGTCTTGTCCGAACGTTTGCTTATGAACTACAGTCTAGACAAAAACCTTCAAAAGAAGGCTACCTAACACTAAATTTATATTTTATGTTAACGATTTCTCTATTTCAGTAACTCTTTTCTTGCTATTGCAAGTGTGCATTCTAAATTTTCTCTGTTTTGGCCATCGCCGTTTATTTTGCTGCCAATAGGAAACCTCATGAACTACGTCGTAGTGTCCATTTCATAATCCTAATTCTCACTGCGACTCCGCATTTCACTCGACTACATTCATTTACCCTTGTTCTGCTTGTGTTGATATTCGCATTATGACGTCTCCATCTTTCAGCTTTCAATTCTTTCTGCGGAAGCACACTTGCCTTTGGAGCTCTTGATATTCGTACATCTGCTTCTCATTTCTCCAAAGGGTTCTTTAATTTTCTTATAGGCGGTAATCTAATTGGTATCCCTAATGAAGCTTGCTTTTAAATTTTGGACCTCCTGCAGTGGTATTTATTAATCGTGTCTATTAATTTTTTACTGCATCTTTATATTCCAAGTACGTATTAAATATAACCCAGGAATAGACGAAAATGCAGAGGGTAAAAATGAGCTATCAGTACAAATGGCTATTACATTTTCCCACAAATTGGTATTGTGCTATCGGTATACGAAAGGGAATAATTTTTTTTTTTTTTCCAGAATAGAATCATTGTATAACAATCATCCCATTGCAGCCCGCAGCTCGTGGTCGTGCGGTAACGTTCTCGCTTCCTACGCCCGGGTTCCCGGGTTCGATTCCCGGCGGGGTCAGGGATTTTCTCTGCCTCGTGATGGCTGGGTGTTGGGTGATGTCCTTAGGTTAGTTAGGTTTAAGTATTCTAACGACAGTCTGCCGCTGGCAGTGCTGCGAGGCGGTCACGCGCCAGAGCGCTGCGGGCGAGGCGCGCACGGTGTGTTTGTGTTTACTTCGGCCGCTGTACGTGCCGTTTTCCCTTCTAGACCACCATGGCGCACAACTATCGGAAGAAGACATTACGTTTCAACTTTTGTTACGACTTCGCCCGACCCAAGGCCCTGGAGGTAGAACGATTTATTCGCGATGAAGTTAAAATACCACCAACGGATCTAATTGGTATCCACTTGTCCACAGTTAGCAGTACCGTCTACGTCAAAATGATCAACGATGCGGCGTGCGACAAGGTGCTTCAAGAGGCAAAACGTGGACTGCGCTTCTGCCATTCCGACGGCAACGTCGGACCCGTTACCGTCGATCACGCAGGTCTCGGCACACGGACGATAAGGATCTTCGAACTGCCATTCGAACTACCTGCAGACGTCGTCATCGAGGCGCTCTCCGTCCCTATGGCAACGTTCTGGAACATGTTGCCGAACGATGGGTACAATTTCAAACCTATCCCGTTTTAAACGGTTTTCGACAGGTCCGCATCGAGTTGCAGAAACACGTGCCTTCCTATCTACGTATCGGAGGCTGCCGTGCCATTATAATGTACGACGGCCAACCTCGGACCTGTTCCGGATGCGGGAAAGAAGGTCACCTACGGTCTGAATGCATTCAACGACGTGTCGCGCAGCTCCCTTTGTCGGAAGCGTCCGTCACACCCACGATGACCGCCCTACCGGTAACTTACGCAGCGGCTCTCGCCACGTCTACAGTTTCGTCCAGTCCGTCGCCCGGTCCTTCCAATCGGCACGTCCCACCGTCCCAGTCACCTATGGACGGTGCGGACGTCCCACCTGACAACCTTGGCGCCGAACAGGCTCCCGTACCGGACGCTGAGGAGAACAGTACTTCTTCACAACATCTGTTTGACAATTTCATTGTGCCCACCGATGCCTTCGAACCAGGTCGACGCTCCTCCTTGCCGTCGTCCGACACTGAGGAACACGTGCGCAAACAACGCTCGCCACGTAGGCGCAAACGCCGTCGCCGTTCACCCACGGGCTCTCAAAGCGTCGCCACCCGCGACGACGAAGACGACACCCAACCAGCCGACATTTCCACACAGAGGTCGGCGGACAACTTTCACGATGAACAAGACGTTTCGCAGGACGGGACCACTATGGAGGTCGCCACGCACAATGTAACGATCGGTGCGCCGGTTGAGACGCCTGTCTCCCCGCCGACGACTCCAGATCTCTCTCACCACGACGCAGTTCCCATGGAGATTGGACAGACCCACGGCACAGGAGCATGGGCCGACGACATTGACGAAGATACGCTCCCTCCTCCGGATGAGTTGCCTCCGCCGGACAAGGCTGCCTGTTAACATCAAAAGCGAGGCACTGCAGCTGATGGGACGGGACTTCCTGTCGGTGCCCTCCTCTTACTTTCCTTGGTGATGGTAGATGCGCGTCCACCACCACTGAAACAAACGTACCGGTTTGCCACACTGAACATCAACATGATCGGTACTGCACCCAAGCTGCGACTCCTATGTGACATGCTTCCGGGCGTCTGACGTCGACGTCGCCCTTCTTCAGGAAGTACGCGTTGCCACACTTCCACCAGTCTACGGCTACGACTCATACACGTCCACATGTGATCAATCAGGGCGTGGAGTGGCTTTCTACATACGCGAAGGAATCCCACTCACGGACACGACAATCCTTCCCTGTGGAAGAGGCATGGCTGTTACCATCTTCGACACGCGCGTCATCAATATCTACGCTCCGTCTGGCTCCACGAACCGTCGGCAGCGGTCCACTTTCTTCGGACATGACGTGGCGCCCCTGTTTTCTGGACGCTATGATCGCCTTATCATGGGAGGCGATTTCAACTGTGTCCTCCATCCGCAGGACCAAATGCCTGGTTATTCGCCATGCCCGGCGCTGCTCACCTTAATCGAAGATGTTCATCTAGTGGACGTTTGGGAGAAAATTCATGGCAATACCCCCGGTTTTATCCATTATACAGCACATTCTGCGAGCAGACTGGACCGGTTTTATGTCTCTGCCCACCTTGGCAATGAAGTCGCCCAAGCTGAATGATGGCCCCTTGCATTTTCGGACCACTGCGCCGTCATTTGCTCCCTGGCTCTGCCACCTCAGTGAGTGTGGCGCAGCAGAGGTTACTGGAAGCTTAATACCTCCCTCCTTAATGATCCACACTGCCGACAATGTATTGCCACTACATGGGCGTCTTGCGAAAGACGCCTTCCGCAGTACACATCCACGTTCCATTGGTGGCTCCAATGTGTCAAACCTGCAATCAGAAAGGCCTTCAAAAATGGTTCAAATGGCTCTGAGCACTATGGGACCTAACATCTGTGGTCATCAGTCCCCTAGAACTTAGAACTACTTAAACCTAACTAACCTAAGAACATCACACACATCCATGCCCGAGGCAGGATTCGAACCTGCGACCGTAGCAGTCGCGCGGTTCCGGACTGAGCGCCTAGAAAGAAAGGCCTTCATACAATGTAGCAAGGAAGCAGCAGCATGGCATCGAGACACTACAAATTTTCACTACGCCGTCCTCCGTGAGCTCGATGCACTCCCTCCATCACCTGACGCCCATAGGGAACGACAACGTACTAAAGCTCGTCTCCTCTCTCTTCAACGTGCACGACTGCATGGTGTCGTGGTGCGTTCCCGACGACAAGACCTCCTCCACGACGAAACCCCATCCACAATCCATGCCGCATCCGACCATAGTTGTCGACGTCGACTTTTCGTCCCCAACATCACGACCTCCGATGGTGTTCACCACACAACACAGGCGGCAGTGGTGTCTGCCTTTGCTGCACATTATCGCCAATTTTATGATGATGAACCGATGGCAACGCCCATTCCTGATGATCTACGTCCTTCCCCTGATCGGACCCTCACCGTATCGGAGTCAACGTCCATGATGTCTGCAATCACCGCAGAAGAGGTGGTAGATGCGATCAACAAAGGGGCCAAGAACAAATCACCCGGACCAGATGGGCTCCCGGTGGAGTTTTACCGGGCGTTCACCACATTAATGCTTCCTCGCTGGACGGAAATGATTCAGGAACTCTTTACTCCGTCCTTCCCAATTCCACCTGAATTCGTCACTGGCATTCTTCTACCTGTGCCTAAACCGAAGGGAAGGTCTCATGTCTCTGCATATCGCCCCCTTACGCTACTGAATGCAGACTATAAAATCTATGCACGCCTCTTAGCAGCGCGCATACGCACCGTCTTACCTACGGTCCTTTCACCTGAGCAGACTGCACGTGGTTGTGAGGCCACCTTACAAACAGCCCTAGGAGAATGCCGTGACCTCATTGGAGTGGCGTCGGTTTGTCGCCTTCGTTCAGCACTGGTATCCGTCGATTTCACGAGTGCCTTTGATCGCGTTCGACACCCTTTCCTCCTCATGGTGGCGACACGTATGGGGTTCCCATTAATTTTTGTCGATGCCATTCGCCGGTTACTACTTCCCGCGGTCTCGATGGTACAAGTCAATGGAAGGCTTGTAGGACCGATTCCTATACGCCGCTCTGTGCGTCAAGGATGCCCTATGTCTACTTTACTATATGCCATTGCACTTGAGCCCCTCATCACTGGACTTACCTCTAGACTGCAGGGCCTCACTTTGCGTGACTACACCTTTCACTGTAGGGCTTATGCGGACGATCTCCTCTTTCTCACCTGCTCCTCCACGGAACTCAATGACGCCATCCAATGGATCCACCAGTATGGACGTCTTTCTGGTAGCATTCTTAATGTCCGTAAATCGACTATGATGCACATTGGGCGCGGCCTCCCGGCTATGGTGCCGACCCCACTCCCAGTCAGTGCCACCCTTCGTTACTTGGGTATCGAATTTACGAGCTCCACACACCGCACAGTGGCCCTGGCTTACCGGCGGCTTTTGCAGTCGATTCGGCACCATGTCCGCGGTCAAGTGCACCGTAACTTAAACCAACTCCAACGAGTGTCCTATGTCAACATGTATGTCGCCCCTAAACTGGTACACGTCGCCCAGGTCCTTCCAATGCCGTTACTCCTTGGCCGCCGCATCCAATCAGCCTTTGGTTATTTCGTGTCAGCAGGGGCACTTTTCAAAGTCCGCTACAACACTCTAACACTGCCTCCTGCAAAAGGTGGCCTCGGACTCGTCAACGTGCGGGAACGATCTTCTGCACTCTTTGTCCACACTCTGTTGCGACACTGGCAGGGGCCGGTCCCGTCCTTAACACGCAGTCTCTTAGATATCCTCCGACCAGCTTCTCTCGATCCACCGATCAATGTGGCACCTATTTCTCCCTTATTCTACCACGTCGCCAATTGTTTCATAGAACTCAGCTACGTTCGGGACGATCTTCCAGTCACCCGTCCTCCCCGTACAAAGGACTATTATCGTTTGTTTATGCTGTCCAACCCTTGCGACCCCATGGTGCTACAGCATCCTGACATTCACTGGCGCACGGTTTGGGGGTGTGTGCATGCACCCTTTTTACCATCGTCTGTGTCTGCACTCTGGTATATTTTAGTCTATGGAAAATTCCCGACTAATAGTCGACTTTATCGCATAGGACTGGCCACCTCCCCACTCTGCCCTGACTGTCAGCTCGAAGACACCGACGAGCACCGTCTTACATGCCCCCTGAAACAAAACGTATGGCTCCTCATCCAACGCATCGTGGGCTTTCACCTCCGTGCCCCGCCAACGACGGTAACCGTGGATTTCCTGTTGTTGCCCCAGACATTTCACTACCCTCTTGCTAAGCACCATGTCATCATCTGGTTTCGAGGACAGGCTTTAGAATACCTCTTTCAGAGTGGTCCGCATACAGTCCTTGACTTCTGGTACAAAGTTGTGACCGCGCATAGCACCCTCACCCGAAAACCATCTTACCGACAAACTTTTGCCGGTTATCTCCGCAGCGTCTTCCTTGACCCCCCTCAAAGTTGGGGTGTACCATGCCTACCTGTCACATGATGCAACACCCTTATCCACGTTCTCATGCATCGACCAAAAAAGGAAGAAGACTGAATATGTTATATTTTGTTGTATTTAATGTTTTTCTTTTTAATTTTTTTTTGTTTAACTAACAGTCATTTGTATATGTTTAAATGGTACCTTGAAGAACTCTTGCATAGTGAATATATATGTACTTTTAGTTTGTTCAATACAAATTATTAAAAAAAACTAAGAAATCAGGATGTGTTATATTTTGCTGTATTTAATGTTATTCTAATAATTTGTTTACCTAACTCTCATTTGTATATGTTTAACTGGTACCTTGAAGAACTGTTGCTTTGTGTATATATATATGTACTCTCCGTTTGTTCAGTAAAAAAAAAAAAAAAAGGGGGGGACTGATGACCATAGATGTTAAGTCCCATAGTGCTCAGAGCCATTTGAACCATACCACTGTAGAAACAACTAAAATGGCTTTTTTCCTATAATACTTAATGAAGGATTTATTATTATGCAACGATAAAAATATAAAAATAACAAAGACATTGAAAGTAAATTACACCCGTTTTCCTTTTTATATAAAGCCCACAAATCCTCACGGTCTAAAATCATTGTGTCTCGAAATATTGCAAACCAAAATAAAAAAAGTAATGATTCCGAAGGGTCTCTCGCAATATTTCCGGATGAAGCATAACGTCCCAACCCGACAGACGATTAATTATCTTCCATTATCAGTGCTGTATCGTAGTCCTTTGGATTTAGGTTTGGAGTCTTTGTGGATCTTTCCAAAGTAGATACCTCTGTGTGTGTTTTCAGCAAATTTATTTTTCATTTCTTCATATCTGCGCGCTGCTGCTGTTGTGCACTATGTGGATGAAAGACTTCACTTCTACTGTATAAGGAGCTCGAATGTTGGCAGCATACGCACTCATAAAACGTAAGTGTGTTCTTTCAAGACCATTTTGGAAGAAATTTCAACTATTTCTCGAGCTACAGCTGCACTTATTGAACCCAAAACAGTCAGTCTTCTCCTTCCGCTTTCTATTATATCAACAATATGTTCTGGAGAGTTGCAACTGTTAAGGTTCTCCTCAAAGACAGTTTGCTGTCCTCGTCTGAGAAAAACATTTTTCGTCGGACCACACGACAGAGTCCCATAAATCGTTGGTAACTGGGAGATTCTGGACACAGAACGATATGCGTACTTTCGGATGGCGAGATGCAATGGCTTCTTTTCTTTCAGACTTGTCGTAATGGAAAGCAGCAGCATGAAGACGTCGGTGGACAATAATCGCACTCACTAGCAGAGGTTTCTACTCACTTGTGTAACTGTCATAAATCTAGGCGAGTAGTAGAAACTTTCGCCGTATGCTGGCAGGGGTTATCTTGCTGAAAAGTACGCCCAAGATGACTTGCCATGAAGGAAACACAAATGGCAAATACAATACCGTCGACGTACCACTGTGATGTAAGGGTGCCATACATGGGAACCAAAGAGGTCCTCCTATGAAAAGAAATGATACCGCAAACCATCATTTCTGTTTGTCGGGCCGTATGGCAGGCGATAGTCAGTTTGGTATCACACTGCTGCTCGGGGCGTCTCCAGACACATCTTCGGTCTGGGATCTCATTGACTGTAGTAGAATAGTCTTCAGTGATGAGTCGTATTCCAGCTGAGCCCCGATGACCAGCGAAGACGTGTCTGGAGACCTCTTCGACAACGTTGGGATACCAACCTGTATGTCGTCGACCATACGGCCCAACTGTCGGGGGTAATGATCTGGCTTGTCATTTCATTTCGTAGCAGGACTCCTATGGTTGTCATCCGTGGCACCCTTACAGCACAGCGGAACTTCGACGACATTCTACCCCACATTTTGTTGCTCTTCATAGCAAGCCCAACTGGGGCCGTCCGCCCACGGAAAGCGTTTCTACTGCTTGTCATCGTACTTGGCTCAAAATTCAAATGGTTCAAATGGCTCTAATCACTATGGGACTTAACATCTGATGTCATCAGTCCCCTAGAACTTAGGACTAATTAAACCTAAGTAAGCTAAGGACATCACACACATCCATGCCCAAGGCAGGAGTCGAACCTGCGACCGTAGCAGCAGCGCGATTCCGGACTGAGGGGCCTAGAACCGCTCGGTCACAGTGGCCGGATCGTACTTGGCAAACCCTAGGTTGTCCAGCAAGGTCACTGGATCTCTCCCCAATTGAGAACGTTTGGTTTGGAGCCTTATGGGCAGGGTTCTTCAACCACATCGGGATTTTGACGATCTAACGGGCTAATTGGGCAGAATTTGGTACGATTTCCCTCACGAAAAAAGCCAAGCCGAATTAACTGCTGGCATAAGGCCCACAGGCGGGCAAATGCGTTATTGACTTGCTGAATTTTTGAAGCTTTTGCTTTTGAATAAATTATATAATTTGTCTGAAATTGTAATAATTCCTTTGACTGTACATGTACATCACATTTACCAATTTCCGTTCCAATCAGATAATTCTTAGTGGTGCGTAGTTTTTTTGTCTGAAAGTGTATTTGGAGAAACAAGACTCGATGATATCAGTTAAATTAGAACCGTAACAATTTTTGTCTAAATGGTGAGAATATCTTCATCTGAAAACATTGAAGACCGTCTTATAGACTGGAGAATATAGAGTATTGGTTTTTCAATGTTACCGTTTATAACACCTTCCTCACGTGCCAATATGGAGCTGGTACCTCATGTTCATTTGTACAGCGTATAATTTCCAGCCAACGTATAATTTAGTCTGCCATGAAGGCGTAGTATGTAGATCGAACTGCGTATCTGCGAAT
This sequence comes from Schistocerca cancellata, assembly GCF_023864275.1. Lineage (NCBI taxonomy): Eukaryota > Metazoa > Arthropoda > Insecta > Orthoptera > Acrididae > Schistocerca > Schistocerca cancellata. The sequence continues at coordinate 225,719,466 of NC_064633.1, forward strand.
ATTATGAACAATTGGGAAAAACTAGTACACTAAAAAACAAAAACAATGAATGGTGATCTGTCAAGCAACAAGTGAAGCTAGTGACATGCACACTCGACTCCAGAGAGATTTTATAACATCAGTAGTAAACTTTTCGAGTTTGTCACATCGTTTAAATAATTGGAATAATACTAAGAAGCACCGTGAAACGGGACGAATAGTTAAAATCTGTGGTGTGAAAGGCAAATAGAAGGCTTAGATTTGTTAGAAGGGTTCTAGAGAAATGTAGTATATACGTAAAATACAGCGCAAACAAAATCATAGTGCAACAATTTCCACGGAAACTCAGGTGTTTTGAGTCCTTAGCAAGTATGCATGGCGTCAGGAAGCGAATCAGTTGAGAATCGCGCCTTTAGGATCCCATATTTACGACATGTCTACGAGTAACATTATCTCAGCTCTTTCGAAAGACTACAGATAATAGGTCCAGCTGGAAGTAGCCTCTGTTTTCGAAACATGTCATAGCGTAATGTAAGTTCGCAATTGGTCACCGTGCTTGTCAATATTGCACATTGTGACATGTGTGATGGTATCAATTTCATGTCTAAGACATAATCGCCTATTTTTTGCTTTACGTCTCAGCCTGGCACAAATTAGACACGCCACTGCTGTGAAGTGGACAGTTCATGAATACCAAGATCGATGACCAAGTCGATGGCTGAAAACGCAGACAGACTAAACTTTACTATTGCCAGTAACCTGAGCTTAAATCAGTACCGACGTACAAAGCTGGAATCTTTCTAAGCAATAATACAGACGATCGTTGTTCCAAATAAAAAGCCCAGATCAAGAAAGCAAAGTAACAGGACAACCTGCAAATTGGTGTAATAACGCCCAACAACAAGATACGAACTGCAGACCAAGCCGCTGGGCTGGTATTTCTTGTAGAAGACCCATGTGATATGACAGCCGAGTGCTCTAGAGTCGCAGCCGACACAAGCGCCACTATCTTCTACATAGATACTTCTGAGTCGATTTCTATACTGACTAACAAAAGAAGTGAAGCACCTAGAAGGATGAGAGGGGAAACGAAATGAAACTTCACGGTTTAAGAGAGTCTGCAATATTATTTCAGTGATTACAAAATACGATCACATTTAAATAGGACTTGGCAGTATAAGCCAACTTATCAGTATGACGTTGCACCTCCTCTAGCTTGGATGCATGCACTGATTCGGTTGGAAAGGGTGTCATAAAGCTGTTGAACCCTCTCCTGAGGTAAGATGGCAGAGAACTGTTGAAACAGATCAGTGATATCCTGGGTACTGCCACTGAAAATCATTTAACATCCGAGCTGCCCAACGTATGTTCTATCAGGGACGGATCTGGGGATCTTGTTGGCCATGGCGAAAGCTGCCCACTGTTCATAAAATACCGAAAACGTCTAAATATTGGTAACTGTTTCTTTGGACGAGCTACCTATTGAGTAAATCAGTGTTCATCGTTCTCTAACTTCCCCTGAATGTCAAGTCGTCTAAAGTCCAGAAAATATTAATTGAATGTAACCATAAGTTCGATTACAAGAAACTGCAAAAAATCTGACTACCGGACCTTGGATCGCCCGATCAGGGATTGAACTTAACTAAATGCTGTCTTTCTCTTACAGGGTACATAAGGTTAATGACGACAGGCGGTGGCATGTCGTGCTTGTATGCGCATTGGCGAAAAGTTTAACGAACTTAGTTGATTCCAAATGGACTTCTATCCACAAAATGGAGCGCACCCCTGAAATTCACTAAGTAATTAAAACGTATGAAACCCTAACACTACGGTTTCGTAAAGGGGAAACTGTTTATCATTCTATTAATCATCATTATTCAAAGAGGATAAGGTTGACTAAGGAATGCAACAGAGAAGTTCATGTGCTCACTCACAAAGATTCAAACATTCACAGAACTAAAGAAGGTAAAATTCACTATTTTCTTGTAAATGTTGAGTCGTCATAGCTGGCTTGTCACTCGCAGCGAAAAGAAGCCCAAAATGTAATTTGGATTATGCTGCACGAGGTGAATCGTGACTAACCAACATGGTCGGCCCATCTGAATCGAGTTAAACGATATCAAAATTATCACTCACAAGAATGCCATAATGCTTCTGATAAATGACTTCAAGGCTTATGGAAAATACCTAACACGAAAAACTTCAACCAACTCCCTTCCAAAAGTAATTTCCAAGTGGGCACCAGATCCCAGTGCAGTGGCTATCTAGCAATTGCCTAACTCCACCCAACATACAATCAGCCTCGCCTATGTGTACAGACACAGAAAAATCTTGGAGGGGGCAAACTGACAATTCAACCAGACGAGTTTTTCAGTGGTACTGGATGTCTCCTCAGATCAGATGGTAGGAGAAACGACGCCTGTTTCCTTCGCTCAAATTTTCCATCGCTTCAACGTCTAGGGTTTGAACTAGTGCTTGCCTCGTGTTTGGGTCTGAGGACACCAATCATGAAGGCACACATTAAGAAAGTCCGAACAGATAAACGCCAGACAGATGCCTCAAGCCAGCTGCTGCAATTAATTCAACGGTCGTTCCCAGGCCTTGCTACAAATGTGAACCAAGGTGGTCCACCTGAATTCACCAGTGACCATGCATTTGCAATTACACTCACGTTCATAGAACCCAGAAATCGTCCATATTTTGGAAACGTGCTTAAAGGTACATGGAGTGCTGAATACGAAAGTAATAAAACAGAAAATGAAACCCACTCAGCTTGGTTCCCAGCGTGACTTGTCCCCTTCCTCCAACCCCCACCGCGATATGGTAAAAATGTGAGAAAACACAGCTACAACAAAGACACTCCGCAGAACTTGATAAAACTACGAAAGTTCACGAAATGTGGATTGACTGTCGTCTTTCAATGGACGTATCTCATCTTCACGCAGATAGTGCGTAGAGATACGGGCTAAGTGTGGACAAGCAAGTTGAAAAATCGCACCACCATACTGTCACACGATAGGTAACGCGTGAGGAAGCTCAGTCACTACCAGCCGTGACATGATGACATACCCGATAGCTCCCCACATCACGAGGCCAGGAATAACTTCGCAGCGACTCTACAAAACATTTAAAGAATGGGAACTTTCCTCAGGTCACCACAATATTCGCCGACGATGGTCATACGGGACACTGCGACTCTTTGCTGAAAACTGTGACGCCATATGTCAGCAGTCCACGGCTGCCGGTCACACCGCCCCTCCAAACGCAACTGTTTGGTTGTGGTGCTGACTGCAGCCTACGCATGGGACGGCAATTCTCTAGTGCGGCTGCTGCTGGCCTCCTACCAATGGTGCGGAATGACAAAGAATGTTGCACGGAGTCCATTACTTGTTCTCGGACGAGGGCGCTGATGTGAAAGGGGTTCAGATATGTTCGGTGCGCCGGCCGCGGTGGTCTAGCGGTTCTGGCGCTGCAGTCCGGAACCGCGGGACTGCTACGGTCGCAGGTTCGAATCCTGCCTCGGGCATGGGTGTGTGTGATGTCCTTAGGTTAGTTAGGTTTAAGTAGTTCTAAGTTCTAGGGGACTTATGACCTGAGATGTTGAGTCCCATAGTGCTCAGAGCCATTTGAACCATTATGTTCGGTGCACAACACGGCGACCCTCCGTTTTCGTTGTTAGACATGGTCAATCGGAACCTTGACCCACGTGTTGCGAAGGTTGTTTCGAGTATGCTGCAGCAGTTTTGCTGAATATGCCACACACGTCCTCCACACAGTCCCGATCTCTCTCCATGCTATTTCGATATTTTTGGAATCCTGAAGAAAGACATTCGTTACCATCGATTTGCTTCTTCCTGTGTATAATCATGGCTCTGTGGGCAACCACGAACATTTTTCCGTGAAGGCATTGGCCCTCTTTTCTCACAGATGGATAAATACGTTAAGAGTTATTGCGATTACTTTTGAAACAATAAACAGTTTACTTACTTTTTCCATCTGTCTACTTTTCATGTGACTGCCCCTTACACATACATAGTGGGAGAAAGTATGGTGAATTTCCTTCCGCAGGGCTCTTGGTGAGCTCTGACACATGCTTATAGTAAATATGAAGCCAGTTCATCTGGCATTAAAACGCAAATACTTGTGGTAATGGTCTGTGCCACTTCATTTCCAGTTCATGTGAGAAAAAATAATTTAACTTTCTTGTCTGTATGACACAACCTCCTATTATATATTGTGAATGAATTTGTAACATTATGGACTGTTTTACAATCTGTAAAAGCATCAATGCAGTTTCAGCCTGATGGACACACCGTCGTTCTACGGAGATGTCGCTGTTAAGACGCGCGATGGCAATTGCTGATGGATGAAGCGCTAGCTGAGAACGGCGTTTCTTAAACATGAAAATTGACTATTTCTAAATGTAAAAGATAATTTAAATGTTTTTAACTGAACTTAAATGTTTTTAGCTCAGTTGTTCGATTCAAGGTGATTATACGAGATGATTCATAAGCACGTTTTATCGTTTTCCGGCCGTCTTAACGAAGATGGTAACATCACCAGTGCTATGCCTCAATCCGACAAATTCGATTTCACTGACCTAAAACTATGACTCCATGCGTGATGTAAGTTAGGAGGTAATCATGTTTCTTCATTAGGTGGAAGCGTCCCGGATTTGAATTCCAGTGAGAATTCCTGATATATATCGAATAGTGCGCCAAACGTCCTGGAAATGTGACGAATATGTGACGCTGTTGCGCCTGTGTACCTGCAGAAATGTTTTTGTGCAGTCTGTGGCAAAGTGAATCCCAGCTGTCATCAACGTTCGTGGGGTTATACACGTTATTGCGCGGATATGACAAGTCTGTAATTCGGTGAACTGACATGCTTTGAAAGGGTCTATGGAGCAGCTTGTTCTTCATATTTTCAGGCAAGATAGTTAAGTAGAAGTAGTAAGTGTCCTCTCTTATAATTCATTTGCATGAAAGTCTATAAGTTTACGGCGGAAGAACTGTCTGCCGTCAGTTTACTTTCGGGAAGCATGAGGAACAAGGAGCGTCTCCTTCCCAAGCACTTGTCTCAGTTAAACGCGGAAACCACTCCTGTCTGGCATCATTAGCAACTTCCCTGTTGGCTGCTACCCTGTAAGGCCTGGCACAGCTATTGCCGTCCTGGTTCCGTTTGCAATTGGACATACCGCCTTTTCCTTAAAGCAGGATCAGAAGTACTTTTACACAATTTTGTCGCGTATTCATCAAACAGCAACTAAAAAGAGAACATTTAAACATAGGTCGGAAATACTTTGTTTTGAATTAAGAAAGAGATCCGAAGTCAAAAACTCATAACAAATGTGAAAGCATGGCCCCCTCCCGTTTCTCCTCACGTCTGCACTCGTCACATCACAGACTGTCGCATCATTTCAAACACATGGTTTCGCAGGATGACGTGACACGTAGATGAAGTCTCTCTGTATACGTAACGTCAGCTTCACAAACCATTTGCTTCATGTGATCCCACAGGTTAAAATCGAAAGGACTGAGGTCGGAGAACGTGCGGGCCGTGGAAGCGATCCTCACCTACCCTCACTCATCTGTCATCAGAGATACCACCACCTAGAGCAGGTGTGCGCAAATAAAAATCCACCAAGAGAGTCAAAAATTTTATGTAACAGTTTATACCTCTCCTGAAACGCAAAGTTAACTAATTCATTTTAAAAGGTGCTGTGCTCGGCTAATCTTTGCTTCCACAGAGTGGCCCACGAGCCACAAATATTGCCCCTCACCTTTCCCCTCCCCCGACCTAGAGCACTTCGAACATTGAAACTGAAATGTGCTGATGACTCATAGTACATAAATTACCAACTTCCTCTTATTTTTAGGGATGAATGCTGTAGTAAATCTAGGAATCCTTCTAGGCAACATCTTTAACACGTGCTGAGTTAATTTACGGATCTGCTAGTAAGCCTACTACGATAACAACTTACTCATTAGTATGAAGTTGCTGCGGTTATATGCAACTAACCTTCGTTACCTGTCTGCCACTCACACCTGTGAGGTGTGAGTGGCAGACGAAAGATCCTGTATGCCTTGAAGATGATAGGGCTACACTAACTTCCAGTAAAGTACTTTAAACGTAGTACTATGCGATAAAATACATAGCACGCGTCTCTTATCCATGTGCAAGTCTTAGCTCCCCTTCAGCGGGTTGTGTGTTAATCCCCCTGCTTATTTATTCCATTTGCTTTTCATTTGGCCTCACCAGAGTGCGTCGTCCCTCTTCCAAGCTTTTCCACCACAGAAAAAATGAGCTGATCATCGGAAATCGAAACAGAGACCACCAGTGTTAACAAAAGGACCACGGAAGTGGTCGACATTACAAGATGAATCACTTGCTACGGTAAAGTGTAAACCACTAATAACTGAAACTTCTTCGACAGCCTGCTGAGAGCATTTGCTGATCAAGAAAGACGACTCTATCTTGCTCTACCTCAATTCGTCTTCTATTGTGGTACAGACCAATGAAATGAATAACGCACCATGGTTAAACAGAATACGTATCTCGTACCTCGCTCCCATCACACATGTGAACCGTTCAAGATAGAATCCAAATGTCATATATGCACATATCTCCGTAGCAACATATCACTATCGCTCATATAATGAGTAGATCAGCCAACTGACTTATTTATAATATTATTCAATTATTTAACAAAATGAAATATAATTATTGATTACAAGTTTCAGTTGTTTGATTATAGCTCTAAATGCTTTGAACGTAATCTGTTACTAACAACTCAAAAACAAAAGATTTTAGCACATTTTGAGAAATCTGCTACAAACCAGGTCAAGGAAGGAAAGATTCTCTTCCATTTGGATTCCACACCAGCCCCTGGTATTCGGAATGTGTGATCTGGAATTACATCTATCACGCCAACACAAATACAGTGTCCTGGAGCCACCACTTTTGGGGTCTCTGTGTGAAATTAAAACCTCTATAGAAAGCATCAATTTTTAATACAGTCACGAGCATCACTCGCTATCGTTCTTATGCTTCCACGAAATGAAAAAACTTGTCATTTGTGTCTTACATAGAACAAAATATGTTGTAGAATAGTTTGAAGAGTGTTTCGTCCAAAAATACTTAATTTTGCCACTGAGTACGCCAAAAGCAGCGTTGACGTGCCGATTGCAGTTTGAGACGTTTGTGACTAGTAGACAATGTAAGTCAAGGAAGTATTATGATCGCCATCACTCCATTACGCAACAGATGGCGTAAAATAGTTGGCATATGCACACCGAGCGCGGTGGTGCGTTGGTCAATACATTTCATCTCGCATTCGGAAAGAGCAGATTTCAAGTCCCCGTCCGGCTTTCCAGACTTAATCTTTCCGTTATTTCTCTAAATCGAATAAAGTAAATGTCATCATAGTTCCTTTGAAAAGAACTCGACTCATTTCGTTCCCCATCCTATTCTGTCCGAGCTGCGCTCTGTCTCTTTTGACTTCGTGGTCGACATCACATTAAACCCTCATAAACTTTTCTTTCGACGCCGTCAGGTCCATACTCGTTGGAGTGTTCTAGTGCTGGTCCAGTAGAGGAAGCGTTATAGCACTTCGCGGATGCGTGGAAGTAGTGGCGCACATTCTGAGCTGCGCTATCCTGTACCCAGTGGTCGCTACTTGTGGTCCCCCTATATTCACTACTTCCACACGCACGTCACCGTCGCAACAACATGACATGCACCAATCGAAACACTTTTGCTAGAGACCGAGTGTTACGCTGCGTTATAACTCACAACACAAGAGGACATTGCGACCACTGACGTTGAAGAGTGTTACTGGCGCAAGCTTTCACGTATCCACGTCGAAAAATTGGCTCTTCACAGACTGAGCTTAGCATAATGTGGATTTCGCGTCACACAAAGGCTAACATTTCAAGTAGTAAAGTGATATAGCACCATGATGTTTATTGCATATCTAGATTACGGTCACTATGTGACCATCTTCAGTGCTAAAAAAAACATGTGAAGAACCAGTTACAATAAGGTAACATGCATGCCTTATGAAATGTATAGTTGCATAAGCCTTAAATTTATGTCAGACATTGAATGCTTATCAGTAAATGTAATTTAAAATATTAAGAACACTTATAAACGCAATTAGTCCCAACTGGACTACTCACGTCAGAGATTGAGTTCACACTCAGGTCGATGCAAACAGTTTCAACACAGCTGGTTTCAGTGTACGTCATACATACATACAGCGCCCTCTTTACACGCATGATACATTGACGATATCTATTAACTTTATTTTGCAATGTATATGTTTTATCATTTTTTTAACTTATGCTGTCAGTGTATCATACATATAAGGAGGGCGCTGTAGGTTGGCACGTCGTTTTCTGAAGAGAGCTGTAGTGTAATTGTAAGCAGCGACCTCAGTGTCAATTCAGCCTCTGACAAAAGTAGTCCAGTTGGCACAATGAGCATTACCGGTGTTTTTAATGTTTTAACTTACATTTACTGATTCGTACTTTCTTACTGACTTAAATTTAAAGTTTATGCAACTGTACACTTAATGAGGCATGTATGTTATTGTAAGTGGCTCTTCACTCGTTTTTTGGCACTGAAGATGGCCACACGGTGATAGAGATCTAGATATGTAATAAATTTTATTTGTGACTGATTGCGGTACCCTTTACTACTTTAAATGAATACTGTCGCCTGGCACGACTGTTTTCCTATAGAATCTGATAAAGCTCACATTCCTGGGAACAAGTATACCTTTATATCCGGTGAAATGTTCTCCGAGTTTTAAAAGAGTCGATTTTTTTTTTTTTTTTTTTTGTTGGGTGTTTCACAAATGTTACTGTATGTATATAGTGGTAGAAAAGCCTTTTCTGCAGTTTTTATTGTATGTTTCCAGCTCGGTTCCCAAATACAACTAACATGCACTTCAGTACATTATACAACAACACGTACAACACTTCAGTAAAAGTGCAACTGAAAAGACCAGGAGAGGTATTATAATGTAAACATGTCTGCTCTCTGATTGGTGGAACCAAATACTAAGCATTTTAGTACAAACCTTGCAAATCCTCTATCGCAAACGTAAGATTCAAAATATTCACAACATTAAACCCACCTCAAACTATAATCTAGTTAATATAACGTAAATGCCGGTGTAGGTGAGCCAGACGTTCAGTAGAATCCGGATAGATAGCGTCCGTCAGGTATGCGATCCGTGGGCGGCAGCAAGTGTACGTCAAACATGGAATATGAAATCTCTGTTAAGACAGGCTAGTAAACTACAAGCAATCGTTTGATGATGAACTAGTCAGAAACTAAAATCAGTCGTCAAGCCGTTTGTGAGAGCAAATGCGAAAAAGAACAATAAAACTGTTTTGTTTACAAAATGATCACTGTGTTCCCCTAAGACAATTAGGCTAGTCTAGTCTGTTTACGCAAGAATCGTAAAAGTTTCGATGGATCGTGCAGATGAACTGTTTCAAGACTTTTAACACTTATGATGGGAAGGTAACGATCTGCTCCACTAGTTACACTACCGGCATACAAATCGATTAATTTCGCAGACTGAACAACCTCGGAATAGCATGAATATCGCGATGATTCTTCCCGTATCACCTTAGTGGACCGCTGTTAACGCTGAAGATCCTATAATCACAACTCTAAGTAACAACTGCTTCGGCCAAGAGCCATGAATACCCAGTCCATTGTCTTTAAAATTACGAAACGAAGGACATAAAAACTGAAATGCTGGAGATAATTTAGCCGGTGGAGTACGAGGGGGTTGCAGCGACAGCGGAACAAACATCGGCCGCCGCCATTAGTGACCTCGTTACCTGCGTATTAATTTCACAAATCCGGCAGACTGCATTACGCGTTATTGTTCATGCATCGAAGTGAGTTAACTCATAAAGCGGCTAATGACAAAACAGCGAAACTGGTCCGCTAATGTCTTCCGCTCTAAAAAGCTCATACAGAAACTAACGGCACCCGAGATATTTTCAGAAACTGAAGCACATGCAGAACACCATTGTAAATTGTGCTATTAACATTAAATACCACCTCCTTCAAAGTCGTGGTCCTTGGTATTGGCAAGGAAAATTTTCATTTCCTTGACTTCTACCATTCCGATCCTTTGTTTTCTTTCACCCTTGCACTTTACACCAAACAGAAAAATAATTATCGCATTGATTACGCAACATTCTGTTATCGACGGACTGTTTTTGTGACCTATTTGTCGCCGTTATGTGGTACACCAATTAAGATTTTTTATTTAAGGGGCACACGAGAATCAAAATCTCGATAGTTGAATCTGTGCAAAGAGAAGTCACCCGTTTAAAACTTATGGTTAACTGTACAAATTTTGTAAATTAATTCACAAATCTGAAAACGAAATTAACGAATACGGAAACAGTCACAGACAAATTGAACTCGAAGATATAGCAGCGATGGTGCTTTCTAGTGTGTAATTTCAAAAATCTCTATAAGTTTGTAATATGGTACGTTACGACGAAGTTAAGACAAATATAACATCAACTAAAATTAATATATAGGAAATGATACATCCTTATCTACAATATTTTCGAGCACTATTTTGCGCGCTCTATGAGTTCTTGTTAGACCAACGACTAACATTTTTTATTTCCTCATATATTCACAAGAAGTTTCAGCTACTTGTTAAAACAAATGGGAAAGATGTTTTCATTATTTCGTGTGCAAAAATACACAGACAACTATTGGCTAATGAAAATGAAATAAAACAATAATTTACTACTTCAATTATTCCGAATACAGTGAAAGTAAAAATGAAAACAATTTTTGGTAGAATGATAAGCAAACATTATCGCCAACAACTTTAATATGTTGTTCTTTTTTAACACATTTTATTATATCACTTTCTCGTTAGTTTTTCTGTTCGGTACAAATTTTGCAAATGATTCTAAACTAACTCCCCGTTTAGTTTGAGATTTGAAACTTTCAACAGCGCTCAGAAGTGGATGCAATGCGATATTAATCCGCTTCCTCGTCTGACGTGTGGCGGAGGGCATTTTGTGTACCAATGTCACTTCCCTCTTTTCTTGCTCCAGTCGCGAATGTTTCCGGTAAGAGTGATTGTTGGTAACCCTCCGTGTAAACTCGACTCTCTCTAATTTTTACCTCCACTGTCTTTCCCGGGATATACGTATGAGGAAGCCATGCAGGCTGGCGCAACGGTCACTGAACACTGGGCACTGATTTAACCAAAAGATTACATTTATGTTTCATTACAAATATAAACAACACTTACAATTATTTTTGTCTACACAGTGGTTTTGATCTAAATTTAGCACCGCTTTTATAAAATGTTTTAACGCAAAATCCTTTCCTCCTTTGCCGAGCGGTTCTAGGCCCTTCAGTCCGGAACCGCGCGTCTGCTACGGTCACAGGTTCGAATCCTGCCTCGGACATGGATGTGTACGGTGTCCTTAGGTTTGTTAGGTTTAAGTAGTTCTAAGTGTAGGGGACTGATGACCTCAGATGTTAAGTCCCATAGTGCTTAGAGCCATTTGAACCATTTGAACCTTTCTTCTTTCGTTAACACCGTGACGATTCGGAAAACTACACCTGTAAACACATCTCAAAGATCACGCTTTCAACAATTCACTAGTTTGATTTTTTTGTCATTGCATTGACAGAGCGTAATTATCAGCGTTTGGCACTAACAACTTAACGGGTTACAACTTTGTTATGTACTACATCTTGCTATTACTTTGTTTTCTTTTAGCCAGCTGTCCAGTGACTTTTGCGTCACCCCGTATATTTCTTGACTCAGGCGAAGAGAAACTGAAATAAATAATTATTTAAATAAAAAACTTTTCAACATAACACATCTTGAAAACTGACTAAAATGTGAATAGAGCACCAAAGCCGCCGATAATTTTATTGCACTCCCAATGATAATGAGCTACTGTGGTAGGTATCGCAATAAGACTTACTCTCTACACTCCTTAATATTATCTCCAGATATGCGCCTAGTATTTTTCTTTTCAGATTTTGTATTGTTAAAACAATTAAAAATTCACAAGCATTAGCTTTTATGACTATCGGTCTGGGGCTAGGAAACTGTGTGGGGATAGAATAAAGTAGTTTATACCTTTTAGTCCGTTTTGAAAACGCATTATATTAACAAATTTTTATTTAAATAATTATTGTATAATAGGGTGAGTATACAGATTCTACTAGGGAGGTATTTGGGCAGACAATATAACACTTTGCTGAAGCCATGTACTGAATCGTCACGTAAAACGTTCGCTTATGGTTCAGACATTCTTACACTGTAACATACACTGATGAGCCAAAACATTATGTCCGCCTGCTTAGCAACGCGTTGGTCCACCTTTGGAACGCAGAACAGCAGCGATTCTGTGTGACATGGATTTGAGAAGTCCGTGGATTCTGGAAATACGTGGCACCAGGTCAACGTAGAGCTGGCGCCTGTAATTTCCTACACTCCTGGAAATTGAAATAAGAACACCGTGAATTCATTGTCCCAGGAAGGGGAAACTTTATTGACACATTCCTGGGGTCAGATACATCACATGATCACACTGACAGAACCACAGGCACATAGACACAGGCAACAGAGCATGCACAATGTCGGCACTAGTACAGTGTATATACACCTTTCGCAGCAATGCAGGCTGCTATTCTCCCATAGAGACGATCGTAGAGATGCTGGATGTAGTCCTGTTGAACGGCTTGCCATGCCATTTCCACCTGGCGCCTCAGTTGGACCAGCGTTCGTGCTGGACGTGCAGACCGCGTGAGACGACGCTTCATCCAGTCCCAAACATGCTCAATGGGGAACAGATCCGGAGATCTTGCTGGCCAGGGTAGTTGACTTACACCTTCTAGAGCACGTTGGGTGGCACGGGATACATGCGGACGTGCACTGTCCTGTTGGAACAGCAAGTTCCCTTGTCGGTCTAGGAATGGTAGAACGATGGGTTCGATGACGGTTTGGATGTACCGTGCACTATTCAGTATCCCCTCGACGATCACCAGTGGTGTACGGCCAGTGTAGGAGATCGCTCCCCACACCATGATGCCGGGTGTTGGCCCTGTGTGCCTCGGTCGTATGCAGTCCTGATTGTGGCGCTCACCTGCACGGCGCCAAACACGCATACGACCATCATTGGCACCAAGGCAGAAGCGACTCTCATCGCTGAAGACGACACGTCTCCATTCGTCCCTCCATTCACGCCTGTCGCGACACCACTGGAGGCGGGCTGCATGATGTTGGGACGTGAGCGGAAGACGGCCTAACGGTGTGCGGGACCGTAGCCCAGCTTCATGGAGACGGTTGCGAATGGTCCTCGCCGATACCCCAGGAGCAACAGTGTCCCTAATTTGCTGGGAAGTGGCGGTGCGGTCCCCTACGGCACTGCGTAGGATCCTACGGTCTTGGCGTGCACCCGTGCGTCGCTGCGGTCCGGTCCCAGGTCGACGGGCACGTGCACCTTCCGCCGACCACTGGCGACAACATCGATGTACTGTGGAGACCTCACGCCCCACGTGTTGAGCAATTCGGCGGTACGTCCACCCGGCCTCCCGCATGCCCACTATTCGCCCTCGCTCAAAGTCCGTCAACTGCACATACGGTTCACGTCCACGCTGTCGCGGCATGCTACCAGTGTTAAAGACTGCGATGGAGCTCCGTATGCCACGGCAAACTGGCTGACACTGACGGCGGCGGTGCACAAATGCTGCGCAGCTAGCGCCATTCGACGGCCAACACCGCGGTTCCTGGTGTGTCCGCTGTGCCGTGCGTGTGATCATTGCTTGTACAGCCCTCTCGCAGTGTCCGGAGCAAGTATGGTGGGTCTGACACACCGGTGTCAATGTGTTCTTTTTTCCATTTCCAGGAGTGTAGATCTCGCGAATGTTGTGGCCAAGACATTAACGTGGGTTCCCTGTCTTACTCCTGAAACCTCTTTAGCAAGGATCTGAACCTGTGTCACGGACATTTATCCTGCAGGTGGCCATTGTGAAAGACGATGCAAGTCGTCCACAAAAATGGTCACGTAGTCGACAGCTGTCATCGTGTCTTCCTAGATGAATGTCGATCATAGAGTAATACTATTTCTACCAATTTGCGTAGTGGCGCCTGAATGACACCGTATCCCAACACGGCCATCGACCTGGTGGGACGGCATAAAATGATTCAACCAAGCAGGTGCTGAACGCTGTGCTCCGAAACACTTGTGCCTGCAACAGCATTGTAGACTGTCGTCAGATCTGCCACAACTCGCCCGCCATCTATCCTACTTCGTAGAGCGAGCAAGCCTTTGACTTCCACCCACGTGCTGTGATGAGGCGTGGACGTCCAACGCCTCGTCGCCCATTCATGGTTTCGCCGTCCTCCAACTACCATCCATAGTTGCTCACGACGGTAGAACGAAAAAGCTGACCACGTTCGACGTTTGAGAGATGCTCTTTTCAAGACGTTGAGCCGTAATAGTCCACCCTTCGTCAAAGTCGATTACGTCAGAAGATTTCCTCATTTGCGACCCGTATCGTCGCTAGAATGATTCCCTATAAATCTCTTCTTACATATACAGGGTGTTACAAAAAGGTACGGCCAAACTTTCAGGAAACATTCCCCATACACAAAGAAAGAAAATATGTTATGTGGACATGTGTCCGGAAACGCTTACTTTCCATGTTAGAGCTCATTTTATTACTTCTCTTCAAATCACATTAATCATGGAATGGAAACACACAGCAACAGAACGTACCAGCGTGACTTCAAACACTTGGTTACAGGAAATGTTCAAAATGTCCTCCGTTAGCGAGGATACACGCATCCACCCTCCGTCGCATGGAATCCCTGATGCGCTGATGCAGCCCTGGAGAATGGCGTATTGTATCACAGCCGTCCACAATACGAGCACGAAGAGTCTCTACATTTGGTACCCGGTTGCGTAGACAAGAGCTTTCAAATGCCCCCATAAATGAAAGTCAAGGTCAGGAGAGCGTGGAAGCCATGGAATTGGTCCGCCTCTACCAATCCATCGGTCACCGAATCTGTTGTTGAGAAGCGTACGAACACT
Organism: Schistocerca cancellata; assembly: GCF_023864275.1. Lineage (NCBI taxonomy): Eukaryota > Metazoa > Arthropoda > Insecta > Orthoptera > Acrididae > Schistocerca > Schistocerca cancellata. Next base: position 225,734,561 of record NC_064633.1, read on the forward strand.
TCGACTGAAATGTGCAGGAGCTCCATCGTGCATGAACCACATGTTGTGTCGTACTTGTAAAGGCACATGTTCTAGCAGCACAGGTAGAGTATCCCGTATGAAATCATGATAACGTGTTCCATTGAGCGTAGGTGAAAGAACATGGGGCCCAATCAAGACATCACCAACAATGCCTGCGCAAACGTTCACAGAAAATCTGTGTTGATGACGTGGTTGCACAATTCCATGCGGAGTCTCGTCAGCCCACATATGTTGATTGTGAAAATTTACAATTTGATCACGTTGGAGTGAAGCCTCATCCGTAAAGAGAACATTTGCACTGAAAAGAGGATTGACACATTGTTGGATGAGCCATTCGCAGAAGTGTACCTGTGGAGGCCAATCAGCTGCTGATAGTGCCTGCACACGCTGTACATGGTACGGAAACAACTGGTTCTCCCGTAGCACTATCCCAGTGACTTGGTGAGCGTTACCTTGTAGAGTAGCAACTTCTCTGACGCTGACACGAAGAATTGCCTCTTCCATTGCGGGTGTCCTTGTCGTTCTAGGTCTTCCCCAGTCGCGAGTCATAGGCTGGAATGTTCCGTGCTCCCTAAGACGCCGATCAATTGCTTCGAACGTCTTCCTGTCGGGACACCTTCGTTCTGGAAATCTGTCTCGATACAAACGTACCGCGCCACGGCTATTGCCCCGTGCTAATCCATACATCAAATGGGCATCTGCCAACTCCGCATTTGTAAACATTGCACTGACTGCAAAACCACGTTCGTGATGAACACTAACCTGTTGATGCTACGTACTGATGTGCTTGATGCTAGTACTGTAGAGCAATGAGTCGCATGTCAACACAAGCACCGAAGTCAACATTACCTTCCTTCAATTGGGCCAACGAAACTAAAATGAGCTCTAACATGGAAATTAAGCGTTTCCGGACACATGTCCACATAACATCTTTTCTTTATTTGTGTGTGAGGAATGTTTCCTGAAAGTTTGGCCGTACCTTTTTGTAACACCCTGTATACATAGCGCACCAGGCTGAATTCTGCACTGCCTATTCACATTATTGTGATCTCTTGTCAAAAGCGTGAATACCGCCCCTTGCAGTTCGGACTGTTGCGAGACGTGCAGGTGACGAATCAATCAGAGTATGGAAGGTACCGATAAGAATGTAGAGCCACGCTGACGCCAGTGCCGTGGCGAGCTGAGCCAGGTTTCTCAGTTTGGATCCACGGCGTAAACAGCCCGATCGAGGTGGTCCCGTAGATTCTCAACTGCGTTTAAATCTGGAACGTTTGGTGGCCAGAGAAGTACGGTAAATTCATCCTAATGCTCTTCAACCCACACACGGACACTGCGAACTGTGTGACACGTTATATCGTCCTGCTGATAGATGCCGTTGTGCCGAGGAAAAACAAAAAACATGTAGGGGTGTACATGGCCTCTAAGGATAATGCATACTTGTGTTGACCCATTGTGCCTTCCAGAATGACGATATCACCCATGGCATGCCTCGATAACATTCCCCAGGCCATTAAGTTCCCTCCTCCGGTGTCGACCCTTCCGAAGAGTGTTGCAGATTGTTTGCTTTCAAACGTTTCAAGCCGTCCACGCCAAAGGCCGTCTGTCGGAAGAAGCATAAAACGAGATTCATTTGAACAAGCCACCTTCCGCCCCTAAGTGGCGCCCAGTTGCGCTATTGACGTGCAAATTCCAGCCTTCGTTTCCGATGAGCAACAGTGAGAATTGGCGCTTGAACCAGGCGCCTGCTGCGGAGTCCCGTCCGCACCAACGTCCGCTGAACGGTCGTTGAGGGGACACTGTTGGTAGCCCCTTGATTTACCTGGGCGGTCAATAACTCAACAGTTGCACTTCTGTTTGCCTGTACAAATCACCGCTGCCGTTTTTCAGCTCTGTCATCTGTGGCACCACAGTCGCTTCGGCGCCGGTTGAATTGTGCCATTTTGCCATGCACGGTTTAGTTTAACCACGGCAGCTTCCACACTTCGCCCTACAGCCTTCCCTTTTGGACGTCAGATAAATCACCCCGTTTCCGCATAACGACAACGACTTCATTGTTTTCCTCGTCTCCCGGCACGCTTTTTTATACTGTCCACTGCTAATGCTGCTACCTGCCGTCTATGAGTGATTATTGCACGTTGCCGTCGAACATAGGCGGTAGTCACATTAATATGGCTGGACCGTGTATCTCTCTATAGCCAGTGGTCGTAATGTTTGGCTCTTCAGTGTACCTTGGCCCCTATACTCTACCTGCGTTGCTTCGAAATATTTTGCGTTCTTAATGGTTACTTTATCACTGACGAACCATTTATTTAAGCTATTTAGTAGTATATGATTAAAATTAAATTTAAATGAATAGTATCCATTTACAAAGAAGTTTTTTACAATACTTATAGTTCGAAATAAGACGTAAGCAATATCGACATTTTTTTCCAATCAGTCTTCTGACTGATTTGATGTGGCCCGCCACGAAGCGTCAAGGTCGAAGGCGGGGCTCGGTAGCTTTTTGGGTCTTAAAGGATCATCTCTCGCGCTTGTCATTCTTTAAAACAAGTTTTCCCATACCATGTTTTACTTGTTACTACTTTTTGCGGTGAACTTTCCGTAAGTCTAGGAACATAAGCTCACCTATCACTCAAGCCTTTATAAGAGAATCAACCATATGCGGGTATCTAGTTTCGTACATCCTCTTCCTTTCACTCCATCATCAACAAATCAATCATTACAAAAAATTCTAAGAGTGTTAGACGTTAGTTTACTTAGACACAAATCGGTTTGATAAAATATGCTCCATTCCATGTTTCCATAAAGAGCAGTCAATAGTGTTCTCATTTAAAAGCTAAAGGAAGCTTTTTTACCTTCAGTTTTTCTTCAAACATTTCTTTTGAACCACTGTCTACGTATTTGTGGAAATATGAGCAGCAGAACTGAAGTTTGTGTTTCTCTTCTTTAATGTCAAGGGTCGGAATACTGTACTCAGTCAAAAAAGACGTCATTCGTTAAAAATAAAAACCATTTGACAGCCGATGTATTGCACCTCTTTCTCGAGTGCAACAGGCTGAAGTGGCGTGACGTCGTCGTCAAAACCGATATCGACGTAGCAGTTCGTGCGTCCCTTACGCTACATTTGGAGCAAATAATGTCACCATACAGCACCGCTGAACTGAGATAGAAGTCAACCACTCTTCACTCCCTACGCAGTGAATTTTCGAAGTAAGAGGGAAAGCAGGTAATTAGAAAGACAAAAATAAGGCAATCCCAGTGGACGACCGGCAGGGTAATCTCAAGTGAAAAGGTAAAGTCATCACCAACCCGAAGGCTGATTTGAACACTGCAGTACTTTGCTTGAGATAGCTCTATTGGACGTGATATGCTCTTGTCTTCTCCAATATTTGATACAATTTTCCAAACCAGTTACATAGGATCCTACATTTTAACAGGACTTCGGGATTTCGAACCAAGTTGCAACTGGGCATTTACAAATCAATGCCAGAAGCGTAAGAAGCCATAATGATAGAAATGCTAAACCCGGTTGGGAATAAAACCGCCGACCTTTTGACTTTATAAATGTTGCACGTAGCCGCTCAGTCACTCAGTCAGTCTGCTGTATAATATCTACAGTTTTATTTGTTTCTGTTTATGTGATGACCACACACTTGGTGACACGAAGTGTGAGACATGCCCATCTCCGCAAGCTGACAGTTCGAGCCATCGTGATCTCTAACCGAGAAGGCTAGTACTTGTGAAATCAGAAGATCGTTTGGAGGATTGTACAAATTATCTTGAGCCTGATTCGCAATCGTTTAAAATGCAGTTATTCAGTGATAAGTACACCATAGCATACAGAACGCATCGTTTGAAAGAAACAAAGCCACTCTGGAGAAACGAATGGGAAGAGGAATGTTTCCTGTGACTTGAATCAGTAATCCCTCATTTTATATGTTAGGCTTATTCCGACATTACAGCATGTAATCGAAAGACACTCACTGAAGCGCGTACACCCACAATCAGTAAGCTCAGTCAGTCTCTTATATACTACATCGTTTTCTTAATCACCAGAGCTAAAAACACTCACATGCGAAACATTACATTTAATGGAATGGAAAACATTTTACCTGTCCCAACCATATTTGGACACAATTCTCTCTTGAAAAATGGCCAGTTTCTCACCCCTCACAAAGTAATAAGCGTTGTCTGTATATTTTTGTACCATCCTGCGTAAATTGTAAAAAAATTTAATGTCAAATGTATCCATACGTGGTTTTGCATGATATACTTTTTACAGTAGTAACTTAATGTTAGGGATTCAGCACTAATATGGAAACTTGCCTACGTGAAACTAATATATATATATATTAGTTTCACGTAGGCAAGTTCCCATATTTCCATATAACGAATTCAGTATTTCGGTCTTCTCTCTGTGTCTTCCGTTTCGGTGCCGGTGTGGCTTCTGAGATAATGAATAGATGATTTTGACCCACTTACTGATTTTACATATGACCAAAATCTCTTATGGTTTTTACTCAGGTCGGTTGACAACGTCTTACTTTCAAAATTATTGAACGCTTCTCTCATTGCTCTCCTTACGCTCATTAAGCTCACGTCGTGAACACCTCTCTCCAGGACGCAGAAACCAATCGAATGGAAGACCCTAATTCGTATTCTGCCACGAGCATGCTTGAGACCAATTGAAACTACTGTCGTTGAAGTGAACCCCCTCATACCCACGAAAACCTCAGGACATTCCCCAGCTAAGAATGTGACAGCAACATCCCGATCACCTTATGGCCAACATGCTAAGGAGGATTCAAGGACGTTATAATTCACAGAATTGACTAATATTGTATTCAATGTTACCCACCAGTAGATTTTCAATTCACAGATGTGCTGCTTCGAACAGACTATATTTTTGTTATTGATTTGTTCTTATTTAATTTTAAGGGCTTTATTATAATACTTATTCATTCTTTCTCTATTTCTCTTTAATCCAAGGCCACAATTGTTCGAAAACATTTCGATGTCACACCCATCATCTCCTGGATATCTAAGCGGTGGTTGTAAATTTGAGAGGCTTATATTTTTATGATAAGTTTGCCAATGTACTGAGTACTAAAACCGTAAATGCGGGTATTCAGAGATAATTGTCACGGATTTCTATTCATAGATCACTATGCTCGTTTGCATAGACCTGTTCTGGTGGGTAATGACTACACTGGATGAAGCAGAAAATGAGATTAAACGAGCGTGTCAAGGTCGCACAGGAAGGCGAACTGACGCAAGTCACCCTCTCAGACCACTGCACAGCTCTTTCTTAGAAATGGGAACCACTGTTAAAGGAGCTATCGAACCACCTAACAGAAAGGGTGCCACGTCGCTGCCATGTATGTTTAGCTTTTAGAACTAGCCATAAGCGTTATTAATTGTTTTGTTGCTGAGAACTTTTAATACTTTTAACTTTTCGGCAATGTTTTATATGCCTCATGTTTTAAGATGAAGCTTTACCTCGTACTGCTACCCTTCTGACTTTCAATTCAGGATATATATATATTAATTTCTTGATTATGCTTAACTTCTGAACGACAGAATATCAGCAAAGCACCGTTCAGAGAATCAACTGAAGTGTGTTAAATTTAACCCGAAACCAGAAATAGGATTGGAACATTGGCATCTGAAGTTAGTCCCTGCAATGCCTAATGTGTTATCAATGGTAACATGGGAGACATTTTAAAAACAGCTTAACACAATCGATTATTTGTGAAACAGGGTTTACGGGGAGACCATGATGATGTTTACAGAAGCGATTTTTCCAGTAAGATGGATCGACAGTGTAGGCTGCTATCTTGAAGATCGCCGAAAGAAGGCCCCCCCCCCCAGTGGACCCCACCGATGACCTCCAGAAGACCAGAGTGGGCGATTCTCCGCTGGCCCAGGAAAGCGTCGCGGATCGATGGACGAACACAGCGGGCGTCGCGCCTGCCGTCGTATTGATTGTGACCGCAGCAGCCGCCGCCGCCGCCACCACCACCTTGCCGCATTCACCACGTGACACCGGTCGCCGGCCCAGTTCGCATTCATGCTGTTTAGAATTCCGCTTTCGCACCCACCTCATTTCATCTCAGCACTCTCCTGATTACTCAGCTCTGTCGCGGTCGACCCGCCGGTGATTTTGGACTGGTTTCAACCCGAGCGCTTCCGCTATGCGGGGAGTAAAATTCTCTCGAAACGAATTATAAACCTAGAAATGCAATACTTTCCGTTTGGACGTGTGATGAGCTACTTTCCTGCGCAGTCGAAATTAACCACTACGTGAAGATAAACTATACGAATTACATTTAGGACTCCAACTGGTCCCTTTATCGATTATCCATCAAGTTTAGACTTACACCCTACCCAAATGGACAATGGAGGTGTAACCCATTCTCCATCGAATCCTAGGCTCAGAATAAGCTAGGTATCGGTTTTAGGATCGATATATGCTAGTTACCAAAAAAATCCTCCAGTCTATTTCAACTTTAGGATCGATATATTTATGCTAGTATCCAAACGATCCTGACTGTTTTAGCGTGTTGTTTGTAAGAAATACTGCACTACATCGCGAATTCATTCTTAACCTTCATAACTCTAAAGAAAACGATTTTTAATTTTTGTTTTAAAAAAATTCTCTGTGGTTTTCTGAACAAGAAAAAGTTTACTCCGAGAAAATTGTATCGAAGAAAGCCCAAGAATTATAGGAATTTAAAAGCTTCTGCACGCGTTACGAAGCCACCATGTCACGCAGACAACTGAGTTAAAAACACAATTTTGTTCTCACTTGTTTTTTATGGCCTTTTAGTACGTGATGTCTTAGTGACACAAGATTATTAGAGAAATAATTGCATAGTAGGACTCAAAACCCAAAGTGTTAAAGCAACTGTCTGTGAGAAGGGATACCAAAAACTGTTGTCAAAAAATGTGTGTAAAATCTTATGGGACTTAACTGCTAAAGTCATCAGTCCCTAAGCTTACAAACTACTTAACCTAAATTATCCTAAGGACAAACACACACACACCCATGCCCGAGTAAGAACTCGAACCTCCGCCGCGACCAGCCGCAGAGTCCATGACGGCAGTGCCCGAGACCGCTCGGCTAATCCCGCGCGGCCAAAAAACTGCTCTCGTAGGACTCAATATTTTGAAAATAGATATTTGATGCTCTGCTGTGTCTCAATGATGGTGCAGTGTCAAGATTTAAGGTTATTGAATTGATGTGAGTGCAAAGGACTTCAATTATCATTCACGGCTGGAGACTCCTGGAAGTAGAGAAATCAGTGTTGGAAGCCACCAGAGAAACAAGATTAAGAATAAGTAGAAGAAATTTCAAAAAGAAAATGGAGGGAGAACAACGCTAGAACATTAGTGCCTCGCAGGGAAGGTAGAGAAACGAACTTTAACTGGAATTTCCCGGAAGTTCACTTTTTTATATTGTGGTACACAACAGAAACTAACTATTAAAGATAGGGTGTTGAATTTTTGTGTACTGTCTTAAAATGTACTTAAATAAAAAGCAGAGAATTCTTATGACTTAAATTTGAAAATTAAAGACTTTTTAAACACAAAATATGAGTTAATTACTGAAATGTTTAATAATTATTATTAAAAAGTTCTTGAACCATAATTTATGACAGCAAATCAAACTTCTGTTTTATGTTTGTTTCGAGATATGTATACCTACGGTAAGCTGCACGTAAATAATAAACACACTTTGTTTCATCTGCTATACAAAATAAAATTCAGAAAAATGGGCGAGACAAAAGCTGTGGTTCATACAGCAAATAGTTCCCAAAAGATCTGTTAAAAGATGGTAAGCGTTCCATGGGCTTACAACTCTTATTCTTTGAGCTACACTATTTAGAAAACTGACGAATTTTTCAAGATTTCCCCTTGTGTTTACGAACCAGTCCCCGTAAGTAGTGGTACTACATTCGTTGAATACATGCTCACAAATACTGCGTTTATCCGGAAAAAATGCAGCGAGCTGACGTATGTTTCTGTATTACTTTTTTGGCTCAAAAGATGTCATGCGGGAGGAGAAAGCCTTTCAAAGTATAGAAAGGATACTGTGCTATCTTGTCATGATTAGGCGAGACTTCCAATGATAAGCTGAACGGGCCAGATAATAGCCAACTCCTTTAAAGATCAAACTGATCGCTATGAAGCAAGACACTATGCATTTAAATATTTATTTCCATCGAAAACGCAAAAAAATAACTTTTCAACGCCAACAGTCATGATTAATACTGTATGATAAGGATCTGGGACCACCTCGATTTGGAATTCAAAAGCTGTAATGTCGGGAGCGACAGCGCTAGAGAAATTAGTACGCTGTAGTGAAGCGTTTGGTCAAAGAACTTTCTAGATTCTTCCCTTCGTGGGTTTATCAGAGCAACACTCCCACTGGCATGCCAGGTACATAGCTATGTGGGCAAGCATGGAACTAGTAGTGGACAACAAAAAAATGGCTCTGAGCACTATGGGACTTAGCTGCTGAGGTCATCAGTCCCCTAGAACTTAGAACTACTTAAACCTAACTAACCTAAGGACATCACACACATCCATGCCCGAGGCAGGATTCGAACCTGCGACCGTAGCGGTCACGCGATTCCAAACTGAAGCGCTTAGAACCGCACGGCAACACCGAACGGCTAGTGGACAACAACCTGTGCTTTCAGATCGAAATATACCGTCATTTCCCAGATGTGGTCACCACTAGAAAATTGCTATTCATAAAGGGTGCTTACGACAAATGCCGAAATTAAATTTCAACGAAGAAAGAATACGCCACACATATCTGTGCGTCTTTGTTCAGATGAGTGGAACATCTCTTAAGTAGCACAAGAGACATGCTTGGCTGTATCTAAGATCGTGGATGGCCTTCCTTAAATCAGACATTAAAACCACGTGAGGGATTATCCAAATGAATTTTTATTACCATCAAGATGGCAAAGAAAATCGAAGCATAAATTCTTTCGAGAACAAGCGTGGCTTATAAGGCGCTAGGAAGAAAGCTATCCTACCTTTTCGATCGACCAAATAATGTTGAAGATGTATAGCTTCAATGGTGAGCTACCATTGTGCCTTCAAAACGATGTCTGTGAGTGGTCGCAATTTATGTGGTTGCAGTCTTGGCGAGCTGTTTATGTTTTCCTAGATTTGTGAAGTATGGATTATCTCATCGTATTCATTCCAAGCATTTTATAAACGTGATAACACTAATTTGCTTGTTCATTTCATTCTGCACTCTTATTCGAAGGGGGCTATCTTATCAACACATACGTATTACTAATAAATTGTATCAATTCGCAGTTCTTTCTATCGGGTGATTTGGCGAAAAATAAAATTTCACTTCTGATTTCGTTGATAATATTTCCTCGCTCGCAAAAAAGTTGTTCTCTTGCATGTATGTCTGTGTGTCCACACACCAATTCGTGCACACAGCGTTTTTAGAAGTAAAAAGGCTTTTGTAAAACCGAAATTACGTAAAGTATATTTAATATGTGTGGGCAGTGCCCTCAGAACGCGAAAAAAGATAAATCAATCACAGCGAAACATGACATGCTATCGGTGCAGGACACCATACAGATGCTCCTGGAAAACCATATAATGTACAATCAAGTTTTTCGATAAACAAAACCCACTGAAGGAAGGCACAGAGGTGCCGAAACATGTTTGGATAACAAGACAAAACAGTGTTTTGCATAAAACGCTAAATCTGTTTCCAAAAATTTATAGGCAATGTTTACGGGACTTTTTTGCTTCGAATTATGGTTCCCGTTATATCGCTGAATATTTAGCATTGTTTCTGAGACGCCCTGTATAATGGCAAACAGAAAGACAGAGCATCCCCTGCTGTTACTCTTGGGGAAGGTGTACAAAAATAATTACACTTTGAACAAACATTATTTTTCCGACTACTTTGAGACTGCTGTCAACCGACAAAAACACACAAAGTGTATCATCGTATCTTTGAAATTACTCCAGTTTCCGGCGAGCAAGAAGAACACAATAAATGTGCACATGTGAAAATGTTTGGGCCTACCCAAATATCTCACATTAGAGATCAAGTAGCTGTCATCTCATCATAATCAAGATATCTAACATCCTAGCTCTGCTCAACCCTAAAGCAAAATTATTCTCAACCTCCTCCTTTGTTGCTGCCGTCCGCCGTTGGAGCAAGCCATTCTGCACTGTTGCATTTAAAAAATAGCCGAAGCACTTCAACCTCATAAAACTTCCGTGAAAAATGTACGTATATGACCGATTTCTCTCTGTGAAACAGTACAGCAAATGTCCCATTTCTCCCAGTTACGCTTCCTTCTCTTTTCGTTTCTCAATCACACACGCTCCATTTTGTTTCCCTCTCTTTTCATTAGTTGCGTTGGGTTGATTTGGTGGAATAGACTAAACAGCGAGGTCATTGGTCTCATCAGATTAGGAAAGAATGCGGAAGGAAGTCGGCCTTGCCCTTTCAAAGGAACCATCCCCGCATTTGCCTAAAGCGGTTTAGGGAGATTACGGAAAACCCAAATCAGAATGGCCGGGCGCGCGATTGATCCGTCGTCCTCCCGAATACGAGTCCAGTTCGCTAAACACTGCGCCACCTCGCTCTTTTCCTTTGTTATTTCTCTGTCTGTCCCTCGTCCACCACTTGTATCACGTGCACTGCTTTGGTTGAAATGGCTCTGAGCACTATGGGATTTAACATCTGAGGTCATCAGTCCCCTACAACTTAGAACTACGTAAACCTAACTAACCTAAGGACATCACACACATCCATGCCCGAGGCAGGATTCGAACCTGCGACCGTAGCAATCGCGCGGTTCCGGACTGCAGCGCCTAGAACCGCGTGGCCACAACGGTCGGCTCACGTGTACTGCTGTCAGTGACTTCACCTCAAAACTACCTGATTACAATCTTTGTTACTACACTTTTCATTACCTAATGTAAACTTTGCTTTCTTCTACTAAAGCTACTGCTATTATCTGCTGTTTATGTTACAATTAGTACTAATTGTAACAGTTGTTTCCCATGTTATATGTAACTCGTTTTATAATATGTGTCGTTAAGTAAACAGAATGTGAAATAATAGAATCTACATCAACATACACTCCTGGAAATGGCAAAAAGAACACATTGACACCGGTGTGTCAGACCCACCATACTTGCTCCGGACACTGCGAGAGGGCTGTACAAGCAATGATCACACGCACGGCACAGCGGACACACCAGGAACCGCGGTGTTGGCCGTCGAATGGCGCTAGCTGCGCAGCATTTGTGCACCGCCGCCGTCAGTGTCAGCCAGTCTGCCGTGGCATACGGAGCTCCATCGCAGTCTTTAACACTGGTAGCATGCCGCGACAGCGTGGACGTGAACCGTATGTGCAGTTGACGGACTTTGAGCGAGGGCGTATAGTAGGCATGCGGGAGGCCGGGTGGACGTACCGCCGAATTGCTCAACACGTGGGGCGTGAGGTCTCCACAGTACATCGATGTTGTCGCCAGTGGTCGGCGGAAGGTGCACGTGCCCGTCGACCTGGGACCGGACCGCAGCGACGCACGGATGCACGCCAAGACCGTAGGATCCTACGCAGTGCCGTAGGGGACCGCACCGCCACTTCCCAGCAAATTAGGGACACTGTCGCTCCTGGGGTATCGGCGAGGACCATTCGCAACCGTCTCCATGAAGCTGGGCTACGGTCCCGCACACCGTTAGGCCATCTTCCGCTCACGCCCCAACATCGTGCAGCCCGCCTCCAGTGGTGTCGCGACAGGCGTGAATGGAGGGACGAATGGAGACGTGTCGTCTTCAGCGATGAGAGTCGCTTCTGCCTTGGTGCCAATGATGGTCGTATGCGTGTTTGGCGCCGTGCAGGTGAGCGCCACAATCAGGACTGCATACGACCGAGGCACACAGGGCCAACACCCGGCATCATGGTGTGGGGAGCGATCTCCTACACTGGCCGTACGCCACTGGTGATCGTCGAGGGGACACTGAATAGTGCACGGTACATCCAAACCGTCATCGAACCCATCGTTCTACCATTCCTAGACCGGCAAGGGAACTTGCTGTTCCAACAGGACAATGCACGTCCGCATGTATCCCGTGCCACCCAACGTGCTCTAGAAGGTGTAAGTCAACTACCCTGGCCAGCAAGATCTCCGGATCTGTTCCCCATTGAGCATGTTTGGGACTGGATGAAGCGTCGTCTCACGCGGTCTGCACGTCCAGCACGAACGCTGGTCCAACTGAGGCGCCAGGTGGAAATGGCATGGCAAGCCGTTCCACAGGACTACATCCAGCATCTCTACGATCGTCTCCATGGGAGAATAGCAGCCTGCATTGCTGCGAAAGGTGGATATACACTGTACTAGTGCCGACATTGTGCATGCTCTGTTGCCTGTGTCTATGTGCCTGTGGTTCTTTCAGTGTGATCATGTGATGTATCTGACCCCAGGAATGTGTCAATAAAGTTTCCCCTTCCTGGGACAATGAATTCACGGTGTTCTTATTTCAATTTCCAGGAGTGTATATACTCCACATGGTGCCATATGGCGCGTGTCAGACGGATCTTGTACCGCTGCTAATCAGTCCCTTTCTTGACACGCTCGCAAATGGAGTGAGGCAAAAACGACTGTCTACATGGTTCCGTACGGACCCTTTCTCCGCGGTCCTTGCACGAGATGTATGCTAGTGTCAGAAGGATCATTCTGCAGTCTGTCGCAAATGCCGGTCTTTTCCTGCCAGGATTCCCATTTTTGTTCTTATAGCATTTCCGTAATACCCACATCTTGATAGAATCAACAGTAACAAATATAGCAGCATGCCTCAGAGTTGTTTCGATTTCGTCCTTTAATCCGTCTTGGTGGGGATCCCAAACACTCGAACAACACTCAAGAATGGGTCGTGCAAGTGTTCGGTATGCCGTCTTCTATATAGATGAGCTACACTTTCCTACATCGAAGTCGACCATTCGCTCATCCCACATCCGATCTTGTGTGTTCGTTCCACTTCCTATCTCTTTGCAACGTTATGCCTAGATATTTAATAGACGTGGTTGTGTCGATTAGCGCACCACTAACACCGTATTCGAACACCACAATATTGTTTTTGCTACTCATCTGCATTAACTTACATTTGTCCTCATTTGGCGCAAAGTGCCATCCATCACACCAGAGAGAAATTCTAACCAAGTCATCCTGTATCCTCCTACAGTCGCCCAAAGACGACACTTTCCCGTGCACTACAGCGTCATGAGCAAACAAATGCTTCTGCTCACTTTATCCATCTAGTTAGCTACAAGAGAGGGGGTCCGATGGTCCTAAAATTGAAGAAATAGACAAACAAATGAAATAGAAAACCCAACAGAAGTTGTGTGTAATATGTTATGGAAATGAAATGAGACCAGCTGAAGATAACAAATAAATGTGAAGAATTTAAAAGAAAGGAGAATTTTGGAGCAGAAGGAGAAGACATCAACCGCAAGTAACGTAGACGGACAACTCATGCGTGGAAGCCGCGAAGCGTAAAAACTGGGTCTCCGCGGGTCGGCGCGGCTATCGCGTCGTATAAGTGTGTGTGTGTGTGTGTGTGTGTAGGTAATGCAGGCAGAGCCGCGGGGCACGACGCGCCGTGCCGCGTGTCAACGGCCGGCTGTGCCGGGTGGTGGCACAGAGCGCGCGACCCGCAGCCGATACGCAGCGGCCCGGCGCGGCCCGCCGACGCCTCACGCCACGCCGCCAGTCGATAAGCGCCGGCCTGTCTAGCCGCAGTGTGCAACACGTCGCTTCGTGTCGTCGTACGTCAGCGAATACGCTAGACCGCACTACCGGCCCATATTTTATATCCCTCATCGGCTTCACCGTTGTGCCGTTACTGCGAGGACTCGGGGACGGTACTGACACGGCGATGGCCTCTGTGACGACCTACAAGGCGTAATCATAAAGTTTTAGCTAACACCGTGGAAGAATGAAGTTAATCTTTTTTTGTTGTTGTTTTCAGGCTTACGTCTGCAGTCCATGATAACAAAATACCGCAGTCCGTCAAAGTAAAACGTTTTCTGAGTCTGAAAGAGAGCAACGCTGCAACAGTTCGTGTTGAGTTTGATGAGGAGTATGGCAACAATGAACCATCATATGACACAGTAGTTGGATTATTCAGGCGCTTCCAGCTGCACCTTATTGGTTTTAGGGTGTTTTGGATAAATATTTGTTAATCGGTATGCGGCAACGGTCTTGCCGCAGTGGCTACACCAGTTCCCGTGAGATCACCGGAGTTAAGCGCTGTCGCGCGTGGTCGGCACTTGGGTGGGTGACCATCCGGGCCGCCGTGCGCTGTTGCCATTTTTCGGGGTGCACTCAGCCTCGGGATGCCAATTGAGGAGCTACTCGGCCGAATAGTAACGGCTTCGGTCAAGAATACCATCATAACGAACGGGAGAGCGGTGTGCCGACCCCACGCCCTTCCTATCCGCATCCTCCTCTAAGGATGACACGGCGGTCGGATGGAACCGGTATGTCACTCGTGGCCTGACGACGGAGTGCTTTAATCGGTATGCATGCGACAGCATGCGCTACCTAATATGTTCCTAAAAGACGCGCATAAAAACGGTATTGTTCTGGGGCTCAGACCTCGTGCTCTGTTGGTCATAGAAAGGTAGGATGTATTTTAGACAGCCCTTGGACTAGTACCCATTTCCATACCCAACACAAGTATCGTCCTGCTGTAACTACCCTACAGTACCGGGTTAAAGTTTGTATATTACACAATTCCTCCAGCTCCTGCAAATGTAGCAAATCGGTTTGTTCTTTTTGCATTATATGCCGACTACACTGCGCCGTAAGTGACTTACGGAGGCACCATTAGTTCATGGGAAATTCCTAAGAAACCCCGAAAAACATGGTTTTTGGGTACCAAAACATAACCGCTGATTCCAAGACGCCTGTGCACACAAATGACAAATATTTTTACCATACGTTCCTAAGATCCCGATCTTGAACAAACTTGAAAATTTTCTTGATATTTTTATCCGTTTCCGAGATACAGAACTTCAAAATTATCCCACTTGCACACGTAAGAACCGGTGTGAGGTGCGCAGTTTATAACGTGGTGTAGCACGGACAAATATGCTGCGAAGTGCCTCCGTTATCAACAGAAAGGTTCTGAGTACCCACGTCGTAGTACTGAAGCATGTGCCATATTTTGTTGCATCGTCTGGGGTGTAAATTATTTTTGCATTTTTTTCAGTTTTGCATACATAAACTATCAAAATTTAACTGACCCATGAAGTTATTTACATTTGAGCGACATGCCCTGCTGCAACAAGGAAAGGAGGAAGCCAGCAGAAAAATGCTCATATCAAAGCACAAAAAAGGCAAATATGAACCTGTTTCAAAGAGTGTGACTGAAATTTGGAGTACCAGGTGGCTCATTCTACCTTCCTCAGCTCCTTTAAATTTTTTACAAAGCTTTCGCATGCGAACATAAAACAAAGAGATAAAGGCAATGAGTTGGGCTGAATGAGTGAGTGGGAATGGACAAGTGGGAGTGGATGGTTATGAGAGACAGAGAGCGATGGACTACTGGTTGTCAGTCAGTTACAGTTAGGGGCGCTTGTTGGAGTTTGAGGTGAGTTTGGATGCCAAATTTTTTGGAAAAATTTTATTGGTACTATGGTAGGTACAATGAGGCAGCTGGTACTCCACTTCTCAGTCACAGTCTTTTAATAAAGGAGCGTATCTCCGCTGGTAGAATGTGCTCAAAAGAGGCAAACCGTCACAGGAACATGCTACCGGAATCTCCTAATCAGGTTAGGCGAGGCTGTGAAGAAGTATCGGGACGTTTCTTACACAGCCAAAATGCAGAATTCTGCATGCAAGGTCTCCACCAAGTCATGCATCGTTTGGAAAAAATGTATTGCACTGAAGGGGAAAATAAAAAGAATTAATTGTATCATCGAGTTTCAATGTCACTGCTTGATATTTTCGAAGAGATAATTAAAATCTTAAGACTACCCCGGATTTTACATTAGTGTCAAAACGTTTAACGTAACAGAGAAAAGATAGCAATAGAAAGAAACAAGAAGAGCTAATATTGTAAATAATCCTCATGATTTTCCCCATGGCACAGAGTTATGTTCCCTAGATAGAAACGCAGTATTCCCTGCATAAATTTGTCACGTGATTCAACTAAAAAATGGCAGTGAAAATTTCACTCACTACCAGGGTTCCAACCGCGTTACCTCCGAGTTGCCCGTCACGGCACAGGCGTGGGTAATGGACCTCGTCTACAGCAGCAGATAAAAACGTAGAAGCGGTACGTTTCGAAAATCAATAAATACTTCATCTATCTGACCGCCTCGATAAGTGGACATGGTCGTTCTGTTAGGGACACCTCATTCCGTTTGAGCTCAGAATGTGTTCGAAACTTCTACAACAAATGTACGTCAGGGATATTGGGAAGTAGTTTTGCGGGTCTCTTCTGCTACCCTTCTTGAAATACGGATGTGAATTGTGCTTCCTTCCACTACTTGGTACCGTTTTCTGCTCGAGGAATCAACGATGACAATAGCTCAAAGTTGAGCTAACTCAGCTCCAAATTCAATATAGAATCTGATAACAATTCCACCTGGCCCTGAAGCTTTTTTCAACGGTTTCAGCTGTTTCTCAACGCCGCTGACACCAACATCTATACCACCCATCTTTGTAGTGACGAATGAATTAAACTGAGGAATATTCCTGAATTTTATGGATTTTATTATGTAAAGGAACACCCGAAAATCGAGTTTGGCATTTCTACACTTACTTTGCTACCCTCAATTTCGGATCCTCTCTCGTTCATCACTATGTGGATAGTAACTGTGTTACCATTAATACACCACAATTTCCTTGGGCTTTGTAATGGATTCTTCGATAGTATTGTGCTCCGACAGTCATCGAAGAGTTCACGCATTGCCTTCTGCATAACCAAACGCGTTACATTCAGCAACTCCCTACCTACAGCCATTAACTTTGATTTATATTTATTATGCAGAAGTATTTACAGTGGCTGGATGCCACGGAAGGGTTTTCCATCATGAACTGTTCTATTAGGTACATATCAGTAAATCCCCGATTCTTTAAACAATCGAACTCCAATATATTAAACAGCTTCAAACTTCTCATTACTTTACAAATGAGCTAATATGTTACATATTTGACGTTAAGCATGTAAACGAGAAAAAGTTTAGAACATGTTTGAAATTCTGAGTTAAGTATCTTGGAAGGGTTCTCATTACCAAACACAGGATGAGTATATTCTAGGTAATTTGCACTCCATTTTAAGCCAAAGTTACTTTTCACGCATCTCAATGTTTCTGGCGACATATCTCCTGAACCACGTGGCCCACAATGATATAATTTTGAATGTACATTCAGTGCTATACGTCGACATTGTCCGCAAAGTGTATTGCGAATAGTGTTGGTAGTAAAGAAGATAAATTAAAACGTCATGCCTGATACGACAGTTTTACTGCATGAACGTTTTTCCTTTGATCATTTTGTAGCTGGTACCAGCGAGAAAATATTTCCTAAAGATTTCAAATTATCTGTAAACTTTGTTGAATGTCGCTAAGTGCTCACATTTTGAAAAACTGTATGAATATAGTGTGGGTATTTGCTTGCGGTGGGTCCGCTGCCGCAAGATACACTCCTGGAAATTGAAATAAGAACACCGTGAATTCATTGTCCCAGAAGGGGAAACTTTATTGACACATTCCTGGGATCAGATGCATCACATGATCACACTGACAGAACCACAGGCACATAGACACAGGCAACAGAGCATGCACAATGTCGGCACTAGTACAGTGTATATCCACCTTTCGCAGCAATGCAGGCTGCTATTCTCCCATGGAGACGATCGTAGAGATGCTGGATGTAGTCCTGTGGAACGGCTTGCCATGCCATTTCCACCTGGCGCCTCAGTTGGACCAGCGTTCGTGCTGGACGTGCAGACCGCGTGAGACGACGCTTCATCCAGTCCCAAACATGCTCAATGGGGGACAGATCCGGAGATCTTGCTGGCCAGGGTAGTTGACTTACACCTTCTAGAGCACGTTGGGTGGCACGGGATACATGCGGACGTGCATTGTCCTGTTGGAACAGCAAGTTCCCTTGCCGGTCTAGGAATGGTAGAACGATGGGTTCGATGACGGTTTGGATGTACCGTGCACTATTCAGTGTCCCCTCGACGATCACCAGTGGTGTACGGCCAGTGTAGGAGATCGCTCCCCACACCATGATGCCGGGTGTTGGCCCTGTGTGCCTCGGTCGTATGCAGTCCTGATTGTGGCGCTCACCTGCACGGCGCCAAACACGCATACGACCATCATTGGCACCAAGGCAGAAGCGACTCTCATCGCTGAACACGATACGTCTCCATTCGTCCCTCCATTCACGCCTGTCGCGACACCACTGGAGGCGGGCTGCACGATGTTGGGGCGTGAGCGGAAGACGGCTTAACGGTGTGCGGGACCGTAGCCCAGCTTCATGGAGACGGTTGCGAATGGCCCTCGCCGATACCCCAGGAGCAACAGTGTCCCTAATTTGCTGGGAAGTGGCGGTGCGGTCTCCTACGGCACTGCGTAGGATCCTACGGTCTTGGCGTGCATCCGTGCGTCGCTGCGGTCCGGTCCCAGGTCGACGGGCACGTGCACCTTCCGCCGACCACTGGCGACAACATCGATGTACTGTGGAGACCTCACGCCCCACGTGTTGAGCAATTCGGCGGTACGTCCACCCGGCCTCCCGCATGCCCACTATACGCCCTCGCTCAAAGTCCGTCAACTGCACATACGGTTCACGTCCACGCTGTCGCGGCATGCTACCAGTGTTAAAGACTGCGATGGAGTTCCGTATGCCACGGCAAACTGGCTGACACTGACGGCGGCGGAGCACAACTGCTGCGCAGCTGGCGCCATTCGACGGCCAACACCGCGGTTCCTGGTGTGTCCGCTGTGCCGTGCGTGTGATCATTGCTTGTACAGCCCTCTCGCAGTGTCCGGAGCAAGTATGGTGGGTCTGACACACCGGTGTCAATGTGTTCTTTTTTCCATTTCCAGGAGTGTATATACGTACTTTATAAGTGTAATATTTGCTTTATTTTGTTGAAGTTTCCACGTAAGATTATGCCTCTTATTGAGTAGATTCTGTCAGCATTTTAAATTTTTGAATTCAGCCTCTATTTATATGAAACATTGAAAATCAAATTTTTGTTGCCCCTGGCAGCCATGGTAGCCATTAGTTAGGCAACCAGCAATTGGATTTTGTTCCGTGCCATGGGACAGTCGCTTATATCGATCTATCATGTCCATGTCAACTATTAATCTAGTTTGTTGGACATATAAATCCTTCTACTCGTTTTAGTTGTACTTTGCGCTTTGGAAACCATTCTGCTACAACCGTCTAATAGTTACTGATAACAGTTTCAGTGTAGACAACCTCGAGAAAGCCAGGCTTATTCGTTGCGATTAGATCCAATATATTCCGAACAATCTCTTCTAGGCGGTTCTCAGAGAAGGCATTTAATCTCAGACAACAGTAACGTTTCACAAAATTCTTGTCACGTCCTTCACTTACAAAACTGTAATTTTCCCAATTGACTCTCCGATATTGACGTGTCTGAGAAACTTACGGACTAGTTAACTGTGATTTCCTCTAAAGTTTCGGTTACAACTGGAGATCAGTTTAGAAGTCGATAGAAAGATCATATTAGAAGTTTCTGCCCACCCTTGATACTAAGTCTTATCGAGACATTTTGCACGCAGTTTCAACTTCCATCTCAGTGGATTTGAGTTTCTTGTCTAATGCGACAAGTACACGATCTACATTTCTTGTTAGACTGTCATTTCTATATACACTTTGATTTTCTCCAAAATTCTCTCTGCTATCTATTTTAGGTTTTAACCAGCTTTCTGTTTCTAATGTTGCTTGAACTCCACTACTCGTTAGCAGCCCTTCAAACTCTGGCATTTGATTGTGAGTGCTTAGTCAGTTAACCACTAGGAATTTAATACTCTCGCTGGTAGGGGACATTTCTTTCGATCTTGGGTTGTTTGGGGGGGGGGGGGGGGGGGGAGAAGAAACCAAACAGCGAGGTCATCGGTCTCATCGGATTAGGGAATAACGGGAAAGGAAGTCGGCCGTGCCCTTTCAAAGGAACCATCCCGGCATTTGCCTGTAGCGATTTAGGGAAATCACGGAAAACCTAAATCAGGATGGCCGGACGCGGGATTGAACCGTCGTCCCCCCGAATGTGAGTCCAGTGTGCTAACCACTGCGCCACCTCGCTCGGTCTTTCGATCTTATACCAACATACTTCCGAGACCACTATAGCTATAGTTGTCTGCATTGGATGGAGAGTCGCCTATCTAAAAAATCCCATTATGCATCCCAGACACCGACAGCGACCCTGGTAGCAACCTCTGATAAATACTGCACACGTGACCCTTTTAACACAACAGTTCCACGAAGTCGCACCCCGCCTTTTAACAGAACCTTCGAAATCTGTGGTAAAGTCCTTCGATTCAACTCCTACACAGTAGGCCACGATCGATTATGGGAATAATACCGCAAATTGCGAGATACACTGAAACTTTGTAACCATTTCTGAATAGTAGACATGGACAGTTCTCGCTCCAAACCGGTTATAACCGATTTCTTACCTCAAGGTCGCTGATAAGACTTCTGGGGCATCACGTTCCACCTGAGGCACTTACACAATTTATATTCAAGGCCATCCATGTTAAAAAAAACTAGCATAGCGCTATATATTAACAAATACACTCCTACCCCATGTTAAACAATGCAACAAATACGTACGAATTCTACATTACCCCGGCGTTATTAGTTTTACATTACTATTAAGCTACCCCCAGTATACTCGTAAACATGCGACGGGAAATCCGGGTACGTGCACTCACAACACATCGATAAACGTACAATGTAAACAGTACTCACCCCCACTAGCATCGTGTGGAAAAAGAATAGAGAAATACTTTATCGAAACAAAATTAAAAAATGCTATATGGAGACCTGCGTGCAATCTTCAGCAGATATTTCAGTGCTAACTGCCCCCCCCCCCCCAAGAGTGGACACTGCCTCGTCGCAGCTAGAAGAACAGCCTCGGCATGCGACTACCGGCATCAGCAGTAGACAGAATCCAATGCTCGGACATCTCATGCCAACAACGGGCGAGAGCAGTGTCCCTAAGCCGTTCACACCCGCTGTTGAGGCGCCAATGGTGAGGAGGACGAGGAACATACTATGTACATGAGAAATGGGGAATAACCACTAGCTAATGGCCGAATTCTCCCTTCCATGTCCCCACCCGCTAAACGATATACGTGTAGATGAATGCTCAATTCACCCAAACACGGTAGATACGATCCACTGACAGGAACGTGCTGTGACAGTGTTGGCAGGGTGCATAACCCTAAGTCGGGAAATGCTACCAGAAATACAGTACTACTAACATCTGTAAACTAGCAAAAATCGCCTGTATAGTAAACATAATTATTATTGCAAAAGATGTACTAAAAGACGATATGGTACATTGGTGATGTCAACATTACTGGTCATATATCGAATACAATTGCATAAGACGTGTCCACATATTGATTCCTATGACGTGCTGTCAAATCCTGTTACCTACGAAAAAAACGAAGACCGAAATGCACTGGTATAGGCATGCGTGTTCAAATACAGAGATATGTAAACAGGCAGAATACAGTGCTGCGGTCGGCAAATAATACAACAACTGTGTGGCGCAGTTGTTAGATCGGTAACTGCTGCTACAGTGGCAGCTTTCAAGGTTTAGGTGAGTTTGAACGTAGTGTTATAGTCGGCGCACGAGCGATAGGACACAGCGTCTCTGAGGCAGCAATGAAGTGGGGATTTCCCCGTACGACCATTTCACGAGTGTATCGTGAATATCAGAAATCCGGTAAAACATCAAATCTCCGACATCACTGCGACCGGAAAAAGATCTTGCAAGAACAGGACCAACGACGACTGAAGAGAATTGTTCAACTTGACAGAAGTGCAACCCTTCCGCAAATTGCTGCAGATTTCAAAGCTGGGTCATCAACAAGTGCCAGCGTGCGAACCATTCAACGAAGCATTATCGGTATGGGCTTTCGAAGCCGAAGACCCTCTCATGTACCCTTCATGACTGCACGACACAAAGCTTTACGCCTCGCCTGGGCCCATCAACACCGACATTGGATTGTTGATGACTGCAAACATGTTGCCTGGTCAGACGAGTTTCAAATTGTATCGATCGGATGGACGTGTACGAGTATGGAGACAATCCATGGATCCTGCATGTCAGTAGGTGACTGTTGAACTTGGTGGAGGCTCTGTAATGGTGTGGGGCTTGTGCAGTTGGAGTGATATGGGACCGCTGAAACGTCCAGATACGACTCTGATAGGTGACACGTACGTAAGAATCCTATGTGATCATCTGCATCCATTCATACCCATTTTGCATTCCGATGGACTTGGACAATTCCAGCAGGACAATGCGACACCCTGCACGTCCAGAATTGATACAGAGTGGCTCCAGGAACACTCTTCTGAGTTTAAACACTTCCGCTTGAGCGTACCTTGGATGCCTTGCAACGTGCTGTTCAGAAGAGATCTCCACCCGCTCGTACTCTTTGAATTTATGGACAGCCCTGCATGATTCCTACTTCAGATATTAGTCGAGTCCACGCCATGTCGTGTTGAGGCACTTTTGCTACACGTTATCGGGCATGTGTACCAGTTGCTTACGCTCTTCAGTGTAAATGATAAAATACTACACCCCAATCTTAGCTGCACGGAGATGCAAGCCGAGCTTTATCTTTTGCTCGCTTTTAGAACTATGTGCAGGACTTTTTGAAATTCATGTACAGTGATTTCTACGTGTTCCCATGTATGGGTGTGTCAGCCATGCTGCAATGCCGGAAATACGTTTTTACTTTGTGGTGCGGTGATGCTGTCAGTATTGAATCGTATGTTTCAAGTGCTTCTTGTAGCTGATTGATTTTGATTGATTTACACATACAGTCTTCCAGTGTAAGTCTTCATGTCTAATTTGGCTTTACGTTAAATCAGTAAGTGGCTCGAAACAGCATATCCAGACACTCGGGGATGATGATGGCATTCAAACAGACACGCGTAAAGCTGAAATCCTAGCGGTTCCTCCTCTAAATCCTCGCACAAACGAAAAAATGACTGACATCGAAATAAGTGTCCAAGGAATAGAAAAGCAACTGAAATCACTCAACAGAGGAAAGTCCACTGGACCTGATGGGATACCAATTCGATTCTACACAGAGTACGCTAAAGAACTTGCCCCCTTTCTAACAGCCGCGTACCGCAAGTCTCTAGAGGAACGGAAGGTTCCAAATGGTTGGAAATGAGCACAGGTAGTTCCAGTTTTCAAGGAGAATCGTCGAGCAGATGCGCAAAACTATACGCCTATATCTCTCACATGGATCTGCTGTAGAATTTTAGAACATGTTTTTTGCTCGCATATCGTGTCATTTCTGGAAACTCAGAATCTACTCTATAGGAATCAACATGGATTCCGGAAACAGCGATCGTGTGACACCAAATTCACTTTATTTGTTCATGAGACCCAGAAAATATTAGATACGGGCTCCCAGGTAGATGCCATTTTCCTTGACTTCCGGAAGGCGTTCGATACAGTTCCGCACTGTCGCCTGATAAACAAAGTAAGAGCCTACGGAATATCAGACCAACTGTGTGGCTGGATTGAAGAGTTTTTAGCGAACAGAACACACCATGTTGTTCTCAATGGAGAGACGTCTACAGACGTTAAAGTAACCTCTGGCGTGCCACAGGGGAGTGTTACGGAACCATTGCTTTTCACAATATATATATATAAATGACCTAGTAGATAGTGTCGGAAGTTCCACGCGGCTTTTCGCGGATGATGCTGTAGTATACAGAGAAGTTGCAGCGAAATGCAGGAAGATCTGCAGCGAATAGGCACTTGGTGCAGGGAGTGGCAACTGACCCTTAACATAGACAAGTGTAATGTATTGCGAATACATAGAAAGAAGGATCCTTTATTGTATGATTATATGATAGCGGAACAAACGCTGGTAACAGTTACTTCTGTAAAATATCTGGGAGTATGCGTGCGGAATGATCTGAAGTGGAATGGTCATATAAAATTAATTATTGGTAAGGCGGGTGCCAGGTTGAGATTCATTGGGAGAGTCCTTAGAAAATGTAGTCCATCAACAAAGGAGGTGGCTTACAAAACACTCGCTCGACCTATACGTGAGTATTGCTCATCAGTGTGGGATCCGTAACAGGTCGGGTTGACAGAGGAGATAGAGAAGATCCAAAGAAGAGAGGCGCGTTTCGTCACAGGGTTATTTGGTAAGCGTGATAGCGTTACGGATATGTTTAGCAAACTCAAGTGGCAGACTCTGCAAGAGAGGCGCTCTGCATCGCGGTGTAGCTTGCTGTCCAGGTTTCGAGAGGGTGCGTTTCTGGATGAGGTATCGAATATATTGCTTCCCCCTACTTACACCTCCCGAGGAGATCACGAATGTAAAATTAGAGAGATTCGAGCGCGCAAGGAGGCTTTCCGGCAGTCGTTCTTCCCGCTAACCATATGCGACTGGAACAGGAAAGGGAGATAATGACAGTGGCACGTTAAGTGCCCTCCGCCACACACCGTTGGGTGGCTTGCGGAATATAAATGAAGGTGTAGATGTAGATGTAGAGTTTTCTTCTAATTGTTGTCTTTGTTGTCTATTTCCATTCTAAAATGTATGTAAAAACAATATTAAGCAATTACCAAAGCTCATAATTTTAAGAAAGTAACGTCGATTTCCTGTGTTATAGAATATCTGCAATACATTATTTAACAAAAAATACACGCCTGCTTGTACCTTTGGCTAGCACACTGACGAATGACCACATCTGTCTATTACTATTTACAATTCTGTAGATTCCCCCTCAGCATCCCAAAGATGCAGACGTAAATACGGTACCAAACAATTAGTACATTGCGATAAATACTTGCAAAGCCTTCTCCTTGCATATTTAGCGTTCTATGTCATTATAAGATTGACTTAGAAGAGTTCATCGGGTTTTAAGTGCTCGATGTCAAAAGTTACATCCAATCCTCCTTTTCTGTTTTTCATGGGTCGTGTGTGTAACGTTAGTGCAGTGAGGGCTCTGACAACGTCCTGGCTACGACAGTGTTATTTAAGATGTAACACAAATTAGCTATTATCCGAGTCACCTGGTACAATACCTTACAATGCTCCACGTAAGTTATCTAGATACTTACTACTTGACGTTAATATAGGAAGTGTATTTCAGTCGAAACACATCTTTTTATGGCTTTAAAAATTAGATCCTTTCCTTACTGCAATTCTTCTGGGCGACAGCCCTTGTGGATTTTTCATTTCAACTCTTATTTCCCGTATAATACTACTCTTGAAATATTCCACAGCTTCCCAGGTGATTTGCAACACTTTAAACCTGATAGACACTTCTAAGGAATCCCTGTAGTGATGTTGTACACAGGGCAAGGCTTGGCAAGTAAAAGTCGCAGTGTGGTAATTGTTTAGTCACGTATTTATATCTCTGTCTTCGGGATGCTGAGGGAGCATCGACAAAACTTCAAATAGTAAAAGAGGGATGTGATCACTCGTCAGTGTGTTTGCCAAAGGTACAAACAGGAATGTATTTTTTGTTAAATAATGCATTGGAGATGTTGTTTAACACAGGAAATTGACGTCTTTTCTTACAATTATCCTAATTGCTTAACGTTATTTTTACAAAAATTTTAGAATGGAAATAGACAACAAAGACAGTAATTAGGATTAAACTCCATGTCAAATTAAACACAAAGATTTACACTAGAAGACTGTATGTGTAAATCAATCAGCTACAAGAAGCACTTAACACACATGATTTAATACCGACAGCATCACGCCATCACAAAGTAAAAACGTACTGCTGGCATTGCGGCACGGCTGACACACCCACACATGCAAACACCTAGAAATTACCTTATAAGGATGTCAAGAAAGCTCCGATATAGTTCTACAAGCGAGCAAAAGACAAGGCTCGGCTAGCATCTCCGTGCAGATAAGATTGGACAGTAACATGTTATTATTTATTTCGGCCTTCGTTGTTTGTTGTAGATAGCAGGATTTGACAGCACATCATAGGCACCAATATGTGGACACATCTTATGCAATGGGATCTGATATATGATCAGTAACATTGTCATAACCAATGTACCATAACATCTTTTAGTACAGTTGAATAAATATGTTTATTGTAAAGAGATCTTTCCTAGTATGCAGAACGGTAATAATGCTATAATTCTGGTAATACTCTCAGGAACGAGGGGAATATATTATATATAAATAAATAAAATAGTTTCACTTAAGACTACATACATTTTGAATGCTGTGATAGTTGCTGTGATAAGATGCAACCCGCTAACGCTATCATGGCTCCTGCCCAGCAGCTGCTCCTACCTGCTGTATGTGGATATCTTCGGCATTCATCTATATCCTTTAGCGGTTGGGGACATAGAGGGAGGAATTAGGCTATTGAGCTAGAGAGACACAGTGGTGATTCACCATCTCTCAGTTGCGTAGAATGTTCCTCCTCGCCCTCCTTGCCATTACCATGTCATATGCAGGTGTCGACAGTATGTGATCACCCATTGCTGGTGTGATGTCAGCACGTTGGACACTGCCGACTGCTGATATCGGCGGTGGCGTGCCGAGACAGTTGTTCTAGCTCTGGTGAGGCAGCATCCACTCGCTACAAGGAACAGTGGTCACTGAGTCGTCTGGAGAAGATTACACGCAGGTCTCCACACCCCATATTTCAAATTTGTTTTAAATAATGTGCCGGTCTCCCCTTTTCCCATCCAATGCCACTGTGTGGGTACACACTCAAATTTTCTATAGTTTATTTACGAGTACACTAGAGACTATCTTATAGTGACAGCACACAAATAATACTCGAATTATGTAGACTTGGTACATATTTGTTGCAGATTATGTTATTGTTTAATGTAAGTGTTTTGTTAAAATATAACGCTGTGCTCGTTGTTTAACGCAATAAATCGACGTAATTGGTTTAAATATCAGAGTGTGGCATTTGGTCAATTTCTTACTTAAAATAAGTATCATCATGATCATCATCATCATCATTTAAGACTGATTATGCCTTTCAGCGTTCAGTCTGGAGCATAGCCCCCCTTATACAGTTCCTCCATGATCCCCTATTCAGTGGTAACATTGGTGCTTCTTCTGATGTTAAACCTATTACTTCAAAATCATTCTTAACCGAATCCAGGTACCTTCTCCTCGGTCTGCCCCGACTCCTCCTACCCTCTATTGCTGAATCCATGAGTCTCTTGGGTAACCTTGCTTCTCCCATGCGTGTAACATGACCCCACCATCGAAGCCTGTTCGCCCTGACTGCTACACCTATAGAGTTCATTCCCAGTTTTTCTTTGATTTCCTCATTGTGGACACCCTCCTGCCATTGTTCCCATCTACTAGTACCTGCAATCATCCTAGCTACTTTCATATCCGTAACCTCAACCTTGTTGATAAGGTAACCTGAATCCACCCAGCTTTCGCTCCCATACAACAAAGTTGGTCGAAAGATTGAACGGTGCACAGATAACTTAGTCTTGGTACTGACTTCCTTCTTGCAGAAGAGGGTAGATCGTAGCTGAGCGCTCACTGCATTAGCTTTGCTACACCTCGCTTCCAGTTCTTTCACTATGTTGCCATCCTGTGTGAATATGCATCCTAAGTACTTGAAACCGTCCACCTGTTCTAACTTTGTTCCTCCTATTTGGCACTCAATCCGTTTATATTTCTTTCCCACTGACATTACTTTCGTTTTGGAGATGCTAATCTTCATACCATAGTCCTTACATTTCTGATCTAGCTCTGAAATATTACTTTGCAAACTTTCAACCGAATCTGCCATCACAACTAAGTCATCCGCATATGCAAGGCTGCTTATTTTGTGTTCACATATCTTAATCTCACCCAGCCAGTCTATTGTTTTCAACATATGATCCATAAATAATATGAACAACAGTGGAGACAGGTTGCAGCCTTGTCTTACCCCTGAAACTACTCTGAACCATGAACTCAATTTACCGTCAACTCTAACTGCTGCCTGACTATCCATGTAAAGACCTTTAATTGCTTGTAAAAGTTTGCCTCCTATTCCATAATCTTGTAGAACAGACAATAACTTCCTCCTAGGAACCCGGTCATATGCCTTTTCTAGATACAATTCCCTGTTCCACTCATAACACTTCTCCATTATTTGCCGTAAGCTAAAGATCTGGTCCTGACAACCTCTAAGAGGCCTAAACCCACACTGATTTTCATCCAATTGGTCCTCAACTAATACTCGCACTTTCCTTTCAACAATACCTGAGAAGATTTTACCCACAACGCTGATTAAAGAGATACCTCTGTAGCTGTTACAATATTTTCTGTTTCCATGTTTAAAGATTGGTGTGATTACTGCTTTTGTCCAGTCTGATGGAACCTGTCCCAGCTCCCAGGCCATTTCAGTTATCCTGTGTAGCCATTTAAGACCTGACATTCCACTGTATTTGATGAGTTCCGACTTAATTTCATCCACCCCAGCCGCTTTATTGCACTGCAATCTATTGACCATTTTTTCCACTTCCTCAAATGTGATCCTATTTCCATCATCATTCCTATCCCATTCTGCCTCGAAATCTGAAACATTACTGATCGCATTTTCACCTACATTGAGCAACTCTTCAAAATATTCCCTCCATCTGTCCAAGGCATCCACAGGATTCACCAGCAGTTTTCCTGACCTGTCCAAAATACTTGTCATTTCCTTCTTACCTCCCTTTCGAAGACTGCTAATTACACTCCAGAATGGTTTTCCAGCAACTTGACCCATAGTCTCCAACCTGTTCCCAAAGTCTTCCCACGATTTCTTCTTGTATGCTGCAATTATCTATTTGACTTTGTTTCTTTCTTCAACATAACTTTCTCTGTCTACCTGGGTTCTGGTATGTAGCCATTTTTGATACGCCTTCTTTTTCCTTTTACAGGCTGCCTTGACTGTATCATTCCACCAAGCTGTTTGCTTCATCCTACTTTTACACACTACTGTTCCAAGACATTCTTTAGCCACTTCTAGTACTGTGTCCCTGTACCTTGTCCATTCCTTCTCCAGTGACTGTAATTGACTACATTCAACTAACTGGTACCTTTCTGAGATCGCTGTTATGTACTTGTGCCAGATTTCCTTATCCTGAAGTTTCTCCACTCTTATCCTCCTACATATGGACCTGACCTCCTGCACTTTCGGCCTCACAATCCCAATTTCACTGCAGATTAAATAAGTATTTGTGGAAAAATCGACTAAAATTGTAAACAGCAATTGGTAGTGGAGAGCTTTGAGAAAGTGCCTAAGACTTTGCTGCTAACTGTGTTAATTAAGAAATGAAGCATTAAGGCAGACTCTTTGGACCATTAATTATGGTAATATTGGCTACCATTTTTTTGATCCCGCCTGGAAGGCGGCGCTTGGGTCTGCTCCTGAGATCTGTAAAATAGGTCGAATGAAGGAAGCGAGTAGGAGCAAGTGAAGTAAAGCACCTTTACTGGTGTATAAACATATACAAACATAGTACTTAATTTTGGTGCAGATGATCACATTCATGTATCAAAGCTAACAGTTACTAGAAGTTACAAAGGCAAAGTCTATAATGGCTAGCCCACTACAAATAGAAGCTAAGTTGCTTGGTCGTCTGCGCTTGATCAGCTGGGCAGAAAGCAGAGCGGCGCTCGTTGAGCTCCACGGCGTCGGCTAGAGGGCGCTGTGGTCGGAGTAGTTGGTCCGCTCTCGTAGTGACAACCTACGATCGTGCACCTACGCTGTGGCATCGGAACTATCGATACCACAATTTTAAGCGGGATAACACCCAGTCACGCCATTTCGCATAATTTACCATGACATCATAAAATTATACTAATTCAACAACACACTGTAACGTGAAAGTATACTACGCCATAATTTACGTTAATATCTACCGACATTTTGCAGACTTTGCTGTGAGGCTATTAATTTATACTAATTCAGCCACACATTGTAGTGTCAAAGTGTCTTACTTCATAAATTATGGTAATATTCACCGCCGTTTTTAAGTATGACGATTCTGCTCCTGTCCATATTCCTCTCACTACACCTCACAGAATCAGAATGACGCGGCCCACTCTTTTGCTCTACTAATAAAAGGGGGAGGGGAGGGGGATGGAGAGCTAGATTCTTATTAGTCCAGAGAGAAAGGGGAAGCAGAGGGTGATCTTCATTTTCCTGTTGACTTTATTTCCGCTATTGCTCAAGATGCGTAGACGAACTATCAGGTTTCATCCTGACCTTGAATTTACCACATACAATTGCCTCAGTATCGTGACAGTGCGGTTGGATTGGGGGACTGACCTAAAAGGTACCTCGCCCGGTTGCCTCAGGTGTAACATCATACTCCTACAAGTCGTATCAGAGACCTTTGGATAAGAAACCAGTATGACACAAGTATGACGACAGGCGCCCATTTCTTCCAACGTGCGCCACATTGTGCTGCTGCTTTTCCTCAATGGCTTCCGGAATAGCCTCTTCAAATGTTGAATGAGACCCCCAGACACATACACTGAGTGTACCTTGTTTTCCTTCGTATCCCTTGCTACTATTTCCCTAAGTGCTACCATTAATCGCCTACGTTTGAACTGTCGATGGTTGATAGAGCCCCTACGCGTTTTCTTCCTCTTGATACATATGCAGCAGCTTTTTCAAGAGGTGAAGTGTCTCACTGGTTCAGTTTTGGCTTCAGTGAAAGGCAGCACATCGCCAAATTGTTAGGAAGACCCTGAGTTCTCCCTGGTCCCTGCGTATCCTTACATCCCGCAGTTCATGTACCGGAAACAGAAATCATAGGAAATGATAGGTCCTACGGCACCATTGGTAGCTCCTGAATATGATTCTCGGGAGCCATCCCAACACATCCAGCCGCAACATTTTCCTATCATTTGACAGTAGTGAGGGCAGTTTCCAGTTATTTACGAAGTCAACTAACTCATCCCGTTTTCGAGAACAGCATTAATAGTGGCGCTGCATTGCGGCTGTGCGATGTTTTAAGAACAGTAAACGAATATCTTTACAATAAGTATGCTGGTTCTATTTTAGTTTACGAGGCTGTTAAGTTCAAAGTTTTACTAATTCTCTTTAAGGACAGAAGCAATTTTAAGGCAAAATGAGTTTTCTTTTAAGGCAACGGAAAAACATGGGATAAAGGTTACTAAATCTTTTAAATTTTGCTGCAGTTATAGTTGTGGACAAACTCGAAAATATCGTTAATTTAAGGTAAATGCGGAAAGTATACATTCCTGTTGAACGGGAAAGCTAAATCTAACACGATAAGTACTTGTAATACGTGTTACGGTAGTTAAACCACAAACGCCGATTTACGTCATGCACAACACTTCCGAAAATTCTCAAACATTTACATATATTCACGATTATACATAGTGAAATTCTAAGTGAACGATTTTTTGAGCGAGTGTACTACTACTAAACTTGCACAAAGCACAAATGTTGATTACAATTGAAGCTATGGTACAAAATACGTTTTCTTGATATTCATATACGAAAATATACAATATATCACGACACACACGCACGAGTTTTGATACAGTCGACAAGAGAACCACATTTAAATTTTTCTTGATTTTTGTTTTCGAGTCGACTTTATCTGACACACATGATTTTACTCCTAACAAAGGAAATACCGGAAGTGGACTTATATACGTCAATGTAAGTTACTAGACTTACGAATTATATACATTTTGCACTTAGTTGCTTTCGTGACATGTATTACACGAGATACCGTACCTATGATGGAAAGTACATTGTGAACTGCTCTCATTATTTACTCTGCTACTCTAATCGCAAACGGTACGCGGTGAGAACCGCTTCTTGAGCTCGTATGTCTCTGTTTTTACCACCGTAGTATTTGACTGTTGTCGCAGGTTAGTTAAACAGAGAGTGTTTTGTGAAAACCGTAGGTTATGGTTTCACTGTTCACTGGAGGGCGGGGAGAGGGGGGGGCGAATGCAGCGGGAACGAGAATAACATGCTTGGAAAATGGAGGATCAGAAGGTGAAGATTTGTGCCCTTCAGGAAGTGAGAGAACGCGAAATTTAAATTAAGACAGTTAAAGGATGAACACATTTAAGAGACAGATTTCGTTTGCTACCCGAACCGGAAAAAGATAGGTGCAACAGAATAACGCTAAATAAATTTCAGATACGTTGGGTGAAAAACAGAACAGGAAACGATGCAGCAACCAGGTAGCCCTCATAGGAGGAGTGTAGGCCATCAGCTACAAGAAAACCAGGTGCAAAGTAGCTTTTCACAAGTTTGGTGAAAACAAGTGCTAGCCTTAGCCAGATAACAGAGAACAAAGAACGCAAGAAAGAAGATCAGGTGCTGATGGTTGGGAGAGCTGGAAACAGCCTGGTTAAAAGCGAAAATTGTGGTATAGGACGAAAATTGTAGTATAGGGGTGACCTGGACAAAATAGTAGCAGCTACCGATAGACGAATGTGGGTTCCGTGGAGTGTTAAGTCTGCCCTTAGGTGAGTAAACATTGAGCTCGCGGGCCTCCATCAAATGAATGAAAAGCTCATACTGATGCTGGTTTAGTAGTTGCTATAGGAAATGAGTATATACTTTTCATGCCTAAAACTGACTGGGAGAGGTAAGGGCAAGTTAGCAGACTTATTAGCAGAAACCACAAGAGAGTCCAGCACCAAAAAAAGCTAAATCCTTGTGCCTTTATAGGGTCAGATGGGACACCGACTTTAGGTAGAATACAGAATTCAGACATAGATTGTTAAACGAAATTAAACTGACATAAACTTGCTTCATCAGAATATTAGGGGGGGGGGAGGGGAGGAGGATAAAGTAAATTAGTTGCTTATCTCTTTACAAGATGTTAGCAGTTAGGAATAAATCGATGTTACAAACTGATAAATGAGGAGTTGTGACATTCTTAAAAAAGGATTACACATACAAAAACTGTAGACATAATTAAATTCTGTACACATCAGGATACTGAAACATCAGGACATTGAAATATGTGCTTGTGAATTAATGTTGGGAAATTTAATACTTGTGATTGTTACAGTTTACTGGTACTTTCGTACAAACACAGTACTGTAAATATTAAGAAAAGTTTTTACAAAAGCCAAGGGTATGCACAACTTGTCTCAAACTGATAGATCAAATAATAAAATCAAAATCAGTATGAAATATTGTTAAAAGAGAGATAGGGAAAGAAGCCACACAAGATGACAATATTAATCATAAAGAGAATAGGGGCACTGTAAAAGACAGTTCATGTGTAGCAGATTTTTTTAATAACTAATTTTTAATAGTAGATCAGAAAACTGGTGCAAATAGTTGAGAAGGAAAAACAAAACAGTACATCGGAGAAGCAATACAGAAGACATTTAGTGAAACAAAAATTAGTCTCGCTTTCCAATCTGAAATAAGGAAGATCACCATGACTAAAAGTGTAAAAGTTCAAATGGTATGGATAACATCTCCTATGAAACATTAATGAAATGTGACCCTGTAATGTGTAATGGTTTTAGTCACTTGTGAAATGCATATTTGACTCAGGGAGTTTTCCCAGACCATTTTAGACGTCTCTATAAGAAGGGTGATGGCAAAGTTGTCAATAACTGTAACACTTCTTAGAAAAATTTCCTCAATATTTTGAGAAGGTAATCTACTCCATTGTTGTCACATACGTGCGGAGAAATGTGATACTTAGCCGATCATAGTTTGGATTTCAAAAGGGCCATTCTACTGAGTCACCTATTTTTTGCGACTTAATGAAGATATTTGATTGTGTTAATCGTAACACCTGTACTCCATCACAAAAGTTACATTTTTATGAATACGTGATTCAGATCATGCTTCATTTAATTCTTATGTAAGAAATAGAATGCAGAAGGTTATCCTAGGCCGTTAGAGCAATACAAAGAGTGACGTCTCAATTTTCATGGGTATAAGTTACTGTGGGAGTCCCATCGGTTTCGATTGATGGTCCACTACTGTTTTTGTTTTATATTAATGATCTGCGATTTTATTTTTTTAATCAGCAGGTAGATTTAGTCCTGTTTGGAGAAGAGACGAGCATTGTTGCTAAGCCGAACAAAGCAGCATCACCGAAAAAAATATTAAATATTGCTTTTGTGAAACTTATCGACTGTTTCTGCACAAATGTGCTAGTTTTAGTGGCCAGTAATATGTGGTACGTCAACCCTCGGCCTTTATGGTGACTTGCACTCTGCTGGGGACACTTTTAATGAGTTGTGTGAATGTCTGTGGAGGAATGACAGTCTATTCCTTCTCGAGAGCCAAAACCAGGGTAGGCAGTGGTGTTGGTCGATGGGTTCTGGAGCAAAGTCGACTTCTAAACCATCTCAAAAGTGTTCTCACGGTTTAAGGTCGTAACTCTGGGCAAATTATTCTGATACAATCATCGTTTCCGAATTGTTCCTCTACTGTACACCGTACACAATGCTGTAAAGTGTGTTCATATCCTTCCGTACTTAGCGTATCCTTACGTCGCAATAAAAGGACCACAGCCCAAACGCGAAAAACAACCTCATGCCCTGTCACCACCTCCTTTACGCTATTGGCACTGCACATGGCACAGGTAACGTGCTCCAGACATTCACAAAACTCAAACCCTTCCATCGGATTCCACAGAATACAGCGTGTTTCAACGTTCCGGATCACCCATTTCTAGTCATCCGCTATGCAGTGAAGTCGCTTTTTACCCTACCACAGACGTCACTTAGCGCTGACTATAGACATGCTGAATTGTTCGCCCATTGTCCTTAACTACCTACGCACAGCAACTGTGCTAGATGGGCAGTTGGTAGCACTTTGGAACTCGTGAGTGATTCCTTCTGCTGATTTCATGCGATATTTTAGAACCACCTTCCGTAATGCTCGACGATCCCATTTCGTCAGTACATAAGATTTGCTTCGTCTTGTTCTTGCTGTGGTTGCTTCTTTGAGTTTCTGCTTCACAATCTCATCACCAACAGTCGGCTTTGGCAGCTTTAGAATGGTTGAAGTGCCCCTGACGGGATTTGTTACTCGGGTGACATACAATGACTAGCCAACGTCCGAAGTCACTGGGCTCTTCTGACCGATCCATTCCGCTGTTAACTGTTCTCTACTGACAGCACAACATTTCTCCCCTCCTTTTATACTATCGGGCTCGCCTCTCGTGATATCTAGTGGTCAGTTTCGCATTACACGTGGGTGTCCGGATACTTTTGATCAGATAACGTAGTAGAATCGCTACAAAGTTTAGGTTTTGTTACTTTTCACATAAGAATAGTTGCCAGCTTTGGGTATCGAGAAGTCAGTAAGTTAAAATAACTTGTATATTTTCAGTCACTGATGTCTCACTGAATAATGTTTTGGGGTAACTCCTTACTTAGACAACAAGGAGTATATTTTCAGTCACTGGTGTCTCACGGAATAATGTTTTGGGGTAACTCCTTACTTAGACAAAAAGTATTCATTGTACAATAGAACAATTATGTATGGGGTTCGCAAACTACACTCCTGGAAATTGAAATAAGAACACCGTGAATTCATTGTCCCAGGAAGGGGAAACTTTATTGACACATTCCTGGGGACAGATACATCACATGATCACACTGACAGAACCACAGGCACATAGACACAGGCAACAGAGCATGCACAATGTCGGCACTAGTACAGTGTATATCCACCTTTCGCAGCAATGCAGGCTGCTATTCTCCCATGGAGACGATCGTAGAGATGCTGGATGTAGTCCTGTGGAACGGCTTGCCATGCCATTTCCACCTGACGCCTCAGTTGGACCAGCGTTCGTGCTGGACGTGCAGACCGCGTGAGACGACGCTTCATCCAGTCCCAAACATGCTCAATGGGGGACAGATCCGGAGATCTTGCTGGCCAGGGTAGTTGACTTACACCTTCTAGAGCACGTTGGGTGGCACGGGATACATGCGGACGTGCATTGTCCTGTTGGAACAGCAAGTTCCCTTGCCGGTCTAGGAATGGTAGAACGATGGGTTCGATGACGGTTTGGATGTACCGTGCACTATTCAGTGTCCCTTCGACGATCACCAGTGGTGTACGGCCAGTGTAGGAGATCGCTTCCCACACCATGATGCCGGGTGTTGGCCCTGTGTGCCTCGGTCGTATGCAGTCCTGATTGTGGCGCTCACCTGCACGGCGCCAAACACGCATACGACCATCATTGGCACCAAGGCAGAAGCGACTCTCATCGCTGAAGACGACACGTCTCCATTCGTCCCTCCATTCACGCCTGTCGCGACACCACTGGAGGCGGGCTGCACGATGTTGGGGCGTGAGCGGAAGACGGCCTAACGGTGTGCGGGACCGTAGCCAAGCTTCATGGAGACGGTTGCGAATGGTCCTCGCCGATACCCCAGGAGCAACAGTGTCCCTAATTTGCTGGGAAGTGGCGGTGCGGTCCCCTACGGCACTGCGTAGGATCCTACGGTCTTGGCGTGCATCCGTGCGTCGCTGCGGTCCGGTCCCAGGTCGACGGGCACGTGCACCTTCCGCCGACCACTGGCGACAACATCGATGTACTGTGGAGACCTCACGCCCCACGTGTTGAGCAATTCGGCGGTACGTCCACCCGGCCTCCCGCATGCCCACTATACGCCCTCGCTCAAAGTCCGTCAACTGCACATACGGTTCACGTCCACGCTGTCGCGGCATGCTACCAGTGTTAAAGACTGCGATGGAGCTCCGTATGCCACGGCAAACTGGCTGACACTGACGGCGGCGGTGCACAAATGCTGCGCAGCTAGCGCCATTCGACGGCCAACACCGCGGTTCCTGGTGTGTCCGCTGTGCCGTGCGTGTGATCATTGCTTGTACAGCCCTCTCGCAGTGTCCGGAACAAGTATGGTGGGTCCGACACACCGGTGTCAATGTGTTCTTTTTTCCATTTCCAGGAGTGTATATCCTGCAAGCATCTTTTTAAACACCTGACAACAGTAACCACATCGTCGTAGTGCATTCATTCACTTACGAATTTCTTTATCAACACTCCATCGTAGTTTGACTGTAATAGAGATACTCACATGTACATCACTAGAACGAAAACTGTTCATCACTATCGCTTAATGAATCTAACTTTGGCACAGAAAGGGTTGAAATATATAGCTACAAAACTCTTTCACATAAACTGTCTGGCAGAAGTGTTTTATAATGTATATTAAAGCTGTTCCTACTTAGCAACTCTGGTTTGTTACAGTATCGTGTAAAAATTTGAAGTGAGTGGGTTAGAACCTTATTGGGATTTCTGCTAACGCGCGCGCATGTGTGTGTGTGTGTGTGTGTGTGTGTGTGTGTTTGTCGCTGCTTAAGAGGTCTTTATCTACTTGCTTCAAATTTTTACACGAGACACTAATAAACATTTGGACGGCCAGGGCTATATATTTTTTAAACAACACTGTACAGTTTTTCTGTTAAAAATGTCTATCAAAGAGGAAATATTGTGCTGTGAAAATGAGCAGCCTGTTTTCTTTTGCACATTTAGTTTTCGACAGATCCAGCTGCAGGAAGTGTCTCTATTACCCCGTATGCAGCTGTTCGCGACGCGATTTACCCATTCATTTTAATCAACTTAAATTCCCAGTAACTGTTTCGCTCGCAATAACTAATAAACAAGGCTCAAGGACAGAGATGGGGGAGGGGGAAGAGGACGAGCGCAGAGATGGAGCATTGGGGTGGGGAAATATGCATAGACAGGGGGAAGAAGGAAATTGACAGAGAAAGGAGGAGAAGCACGAGGAGAAGAGATACGGGATTAGGAGATGGACAAAGAAAGGAAGAGCAGATGATGGACAGAGAGGAGGAAGGAGGAGGAGATGGATAAAGAAGGGGGAGAAGGAGATGGAGAGAGAGGGGGGGAAAGAAGGAGATTAGGATGTATATACAATTTCCCAGACATATTTAGCAATTGTGAACCCTTTCTGAGATCACTAGTATCACTGAAATGCGTATGTACAAATTTCGTTGGAAAGGAAATTACTTCGGGCTTTTCTTCTTGTGTCTTCTTGCCACAGCCTTCCTCTGTGTTCCACTCGTCCACCCCATAGCTTGAGCCCTAGTACAAGGATAATTCGATGTGCGTTTTTATCATATCAGAGACTAAGTCATTGTTAGATGCAAGGCAAGCAAGATCTCAGACAATGCAATCAAACACGCTCTTTCTGTTAACAAAATAACCAAACTTTTCATAAGTAAGAGGTCATAAAGTATCACAAACAAGGTCCATCGAAGTACTTGGGAACAATCTCATCATAATTTCGTATAATCAGTAAATAGTCAGGTATCAGCGCTTAGACGGATACATTTTAGAAGATTATGAGTCATACCCACTCCCTTGAGTCAACTACAGTATGTCACACTACCCATGCATCATTCACACTTCGCAAATGAAACGCCCTAGTACTCGCGAAAGAAGAAAATGTTTGTCACAAGGCTTCTGAACCTCACTACGGCAGACTCATCAAGCGGGGTTCCGGATTGGTCAGATCAATTGGCTGTTTCACGCAGTATTTCTGTTAGCACTGACAACTCTACATAAACGGCGCTGCTCTCGGTCGTTAAGTGAAAGCCGTAGGCCACTACGTCTGCCTTGGCCTGATGAAATACCTGAAATCTGGTATTCTAGGCACGCTCATGGCAACATGAATCTCGGGATATTGAATTTCCTAACGATTTCCGAAATTGAATGTCCCATATTCCTAGCTCCAATTATAATTCCGCATATAACGTCTGTTAATTCCTGTCGTGCGGCCATAGTCACGTCTGAAACCATTTCACATGAATCATCTGAATACAAATGACAGCTCCGACGATGCACTGCCCTTTCGTACATTGTATACGTGTTACTACCGCCAGCTGTATGTGTGCATATCGCTATCCCATGAAGGAAGGAGCAGCGTTCAAGTCTCCCCCCGAAAATCCAGGTATACGTCTTTTGCAGTTCCCTTAAAGTGGCTGCGGTGGAAGCCAAGATTATTTTTGTATAAATGAATCTGCGAGTTCTTCTCGATCCTTTTTTGCACGAGTTCGTGTTCCGCCTCTGATTATCTCGTCGTCTTTCTTCGTCGTCTCCTCTTTCGATTCATCATAGGATTCTACGCTTTACTGCACGGAACAGTCAATCGGGTGGTGACCCAATAATATAAATTGTACCTCCCAACTGAAACGATAATGTACTTTCATCATGATGCAAGATGTGACGAAAATTCCTGACAGATTAAGATTTTATTGTAGAACCGTGCTACCATTATCAGCATACACCGAGGTGACAGAAGACTGGGGATAGCGACACTCACAAATACAGATGGCGGCAGTATCACGTACACAAGGTATGAAAGGGCAACGCATCGTTGGAGCTGTCATTTGTACTCACATGATTCATGTGAAAACATTTCCGATGTTATTACGGCCGCACGACGGGAATTAAAAGACTGAACACAGAATGGTAGTTGGAGCTAGACACATGCGACGTTCGTCCGCAGCTCGTGGTCGTCCGGTAGCGTTCTCGCTTCCCGCGCCCGTGTTCCCGGGTTCGATTCCCGGTGGGGTCAGGGATTTTCTCTGCCTCGTGATGACTGGGTGTTGAGTGATGTCCTTAGGTTAGTTAGGTTTAAGTAGTTCTAAGTTCAAGGGGCCTGATGACCATAGATGTTAAGTCCCATAGTGCTCAGAGCCATTATTGAACATGGGACATTCCATTTCGGAAATCGTTAGGGTATTCAGTATTCCGAGATGCACGGTGTTGACAGTGTGCCGGTAGTACCAAATTTCAGGCATTACCTTATACCACGAACAACGTAGTGGCCAATGGCTTCATTTAACGACCGAGAGGAGCGCAGTTTGTGTACAGTTGTCAGCGTAAACAGACAAGCAATACTGCGTGAAACAGCCCCAGAAATCAATGTGAGACGAGCGACGAACATATCCATTAGGACAGTGCACCGAAATTTGGCATTAATGGGCTATGGCAGAAGACTACCGACGCGAGTATCCTTGCTAACAGCACCACGACGCCTGCAGCGCCGCATCTGGGATCGTGACGCCTGGAAAACCTTGACCGGGTCACATGAGTCCCGATTTCAGTTGGTTAGAGCGAACGGTAGGGTTCGGGTGTGGCACAGACCCCACGAAGCCATAGACCCAAGTTCTCAGCAAGGCACTGAGCAAGCTGATGTTAGCTCCACAGTGGTGCTGGCTGTGTTTATATGGAATAGACCAGGTCTTCTGATCCATCTGAATCAATTGTTGACCGGAAATGTATATATTTGGCTACTTTGAGACCATTTGCAGCCATTAATGGACTTCATATTCCCAAACAACGATGGAGTTTTTATGAATGACTGTGCACCACATCACCGTACCACAGTTTTTTGCGACTGGTTTGAACAACATTCTGTACAATTCGAGCGGATGATTTGGCCATCCATATCACCCGACATGAATCCCATTGAACATTTATGGGGCATAATCGAGAGGTCAATTCGTGCACAAATTCTTGCAGCCGTAACACTTTTCAAATCATGGGCGGCTATTGAGGCAACATTGCTCAGTATTTCTGCGGGAGACTTCCAACGACTTGAGTCCATGACACGTCAAGTTGCTCCACTACATCGGGCAAAAGATGGTTCTCCGCTAAATCATGAGGTATCCCATGACTTTTGTCATTTCGTTGTAGTTCGCAGTGAGATAGTTTACAGGTTCGAGTCCGATACAGCACATAGTATTTAGTTGCCCGGAAGTTTCGTAAGAGCGTTCACTCACGTGCGGACTACAAAAATTATTACGTACAACTTCTTCTCCCCCCCATGAACCATGGACCTTGCCGCTGGTGGGGAGGCTTGCGTGCCTCAGCGATACAGATGGCCGTACCGTAGGTGCAACCACAACGGAGGGGTATCTGTTGAGAGGCCAGACAAACGTGTGGTTCCTGAAGAGGGGCAGCAGCCTTTTCAGTAGTTGCAGGGGCAACAGTCTGGATGATTGACTGATCTGGCCTTGTAACATTAACCAAAACGGCCTTGCTGTGCTGGTACTGCGAACGGCTGAAAGCAAGGGGAAACTACAGCCGTAATTTTTCCCGAGGACATGCAGCTCTACTGTATGATTAAATGATGATGGCGTCCTCTTGGGTAAAATATTCCGGAGGTAAAATAGTCCCCCATTCGGATCTCCGGGCGGGGACTACTCAGGAGGACGTCGTTATCAGGAGAAAGAAAACTGGCGTCCTACGGATCGGAGCGTGGAATGTCAGATCCCTTAATCGGGCAGGTAGGTTAGAAAATTTAAAAAGGGAAATGGATAGGTTAAAGTTAGATATAGTGGGAATTAGTGAAGTTCGGTGGCAGGAGGAACAAGACTTTTGGTCAGGTGATTGCAGGGTTATAAATACAAAATCAAATAGGGGTAATGCAGGAGTAGGTTTAATAATGAATAAAAAAATAGGAGTGCGGGTTAGCTACTACAAACAGCATAGTGAACGCATTATTGTGGCCAAGGTAGACACAAAGCCCATGCCTACTACAGTAGTACAAGTTTATACG
Source organism: Schistocerca cancellata (assembly GCF_023864275.1). NCBI lineage: Eukaryota > Metazoa > Arthropoda > Insecta > Orthoptera > Acrididae > Schistocerca > Schistocerca cancellata. The sequence continues at coordinate 225,776,431 of NC_064633.1, forward strand.
CCAACTACCTCTGCAGATGATGAATAAATAGATGAAATGTATGACGAGATAAAAGAAATTATTCAGGTAGTGAAAGGAGACGAAAATTTAATAGTCATGGGTGACTGGAATTCGTCAGTAGGAAAAGGGAGAGAAGGAAACATAGTAGGTGAATATGGATTGGGGGGAAGGAATGAAAGAGGAAGCCGCCTCGTAGAATTTTGCACAGAGCATAACTTAATCATAGCCAACACTTGGTTCAAGAATCATAAAAGAAGGTTGTATACCTGGAAGAATCCTGGAGATACTAGTAGGTATCAGATAGATTATATAATGGTAAGACAGAGATTTAGGAACCAGGTTTTAAATTGTAAGACATTTCCAGGGGCAGATGTGGATTCTGACCACAATCTATTGGTTATGAACTGCAGATTGAAACTGAAGAAACTGCAAAAAGGTGGGAATTTAAGGAGATGGGACCTGGATAAACTGAAAGAACCAGAGGTTGTACAGAGTTTCAGGGAGAGCATAAGGGAACAATTGACAGGAATGGGGGAAAGAAATACAGTAGAAGAAGAATGGGTAGCTCTGAGGGATGAAGTAGTGAAGGCAGCAGAGGATCAAGTAGGTAAATAGACGAGGGCTAATAGAAATCCTTGGGTAACAGAAGAAATATTGAATTTAATTGATGAAAGGAGAAAATACAAAAATGCAGTAAATGAAGCAGGCAAAAAGGAATACAGACGTCTCAAAAATGATATCGACAGGAAGTGCAAAATGGCTAAGCAGGGATGGCTAGAGGACAAATGTAAGGATGTAGAGGCTTGTCTCACTAGGGGTAAGATAGATACTGCCTACAGGAAAATTAAAGAGACCTTTGGAGAGAAGAGAACAACTTGTATGAATATCAAGAGCTCAGATGGCAACCCAGTTCTAAGCAAAGAAGGGAAGGCAGAAAGGTGGAAGGAGTATATAGAGGGTTTATACAAGGGTGATGTACTTGAGGACAATATTATGGAAATGGAAGAGGATGTAGATGAAGACGAAATGGGAGATAAGATACTGCGTGAAGAGTTTGACAGAGCACTGAAAGACCTGAGTCGAAACAAGGCCCCGGGAGTAGACAACATTCCATTTGAACTACTGATGGCCTCGGTAGAGCCAGTCATGACAAAACTCTACCATCTGGTGAGCACGATGTATGAGACAGGCGAAATACCCTCAGACTTCAAGAAGAATATAATAATTCCAATCCCAAAGAAAACAGGTGTTGACAGATGTGAAAATTACCGAACTATCAGTTTAATAAGTCACAGCTGCAAAATACTAACGCGAATTCTTTACAGACGAATGGAAAAACTGGTAGAAGCCGACCTCGGGGAAGATCAGTTTGGATTCCGTAGAAATGTTAGAACACGTGAGGCAATACTGACCTTACGACTTATCTTAGAAGAAAGATTAAGAAAAGGCAAACCTACGTTCCTAGCATTTGTAGACTTAGAGAAAGCTTTTGACAATGTTAACTGGAATACTCTCTTTCAAATTCTGAAGGTGGCAGGGGTAAAATACAGGGAGCGAAAGGCTATTTACAGTTTGTACAGAAACCAGATGGCAGGTATAAGAGGCGAGGGGCATGAAAGAGAAGCAGTGGTTGGGAAAGGAGTGAGACAGGGTTGTAGCCTCTCCCCGATGTTATTCAATCTGTATATTGAGCAAGCAGTGAAGGAAACAAAAGAAAAATTCGGAGTAGGTATTAAAATTCATGGAGAAGAAGTAAAAACTTTGAGGTTCGCCGATGACATTGTAATTCTGTCAGAGACAGCAAAGGACTTGGAAGAGCAGTTGAACGGAATGGACAGTGTCTTGAAAGGAGGATATAAGATGAAAATCAACAAAAGCAAAACGAGGATAATGGAATGTAGTCAAATTAAGTCGGGTGATGCTGAGGGAATTAGATTAGGAAATGAGACACTTAAAGTAGTAAAGGAGTTTTGCTATTTAGGGAGTAAAATAACCGATGATGGTCGAAGTAGAGAGGATATAAAATGTAGACTGGCAATGGCAAGGAAAGCGTTTCTCAAGAAGAGGAATTTGTTAGCATCGAGTATAGATTTAAGTGTCAGGAAGTCGTTTCTGAAAGTATTTGTATGGAGTGTAGCCATGTATGGAAGTGAAACATGGACGATAACTAGTTTGGACAAGAAGAGAATAGAAGCTTTCGAAATGTGGTGCTACAGAAGAATGCTGAAGATAAGGTGGGTAGATCACGTAACTAATGAGGAGGTATTGAATAGGATTGGGGAGAAGAGAAGTTTGTGGCACAACTTGACTAGAAGAAGGGATCGGTTGGTAGGACATGTTTTGAGGCATCAAGGGATCACAAATTTAGCATTGGAGGGCAGCGTGGAGGGTAAAAATCGTAGAGGGAGACCAAGAGATCAGTACACTAAGCAGATTCAGAAGGATGTAGGTTGCAGTAGGTACTGGGAGATGAAGAAGCTTGCACAGGATAGAGTAGCATGGAGAGCTGCATCAAACCAGTCTCAGGACTGAAGACCACAACAACAACAACTTCTTCTGTCACTTCATACAATTCTCCTACTTCTCAGGTAACTAGAACCGTTTCGGATTCTTAAGAAGTGTATAATACGTGGTCCCTGTTTCCCATGAACTATATAAAGAGAACATGTAAGGCGGTGAAACATTTCGATTAACATTTATTATTTATTTATCAAATCAGTTAATGTCAGAACATAAGAAAAATATCTCATGCAGATATCGTCAGTACACTATGTGCCTACCTCTACATCGACGTATTCATGCGTACTGCGCGGCTCACATATTGGTAGCAAAAGTATCGGCCCTACGATTGTGGGCTACGTAAATGTCGACTTGCACAAACAACTCGTGTCTGTGCTGTACCAGCGGACACCGGCAGCCAAAAGTCATTGCGTGTGTAGGAGAGATCGAAGGGCGGCTGGGATTCGGGTAGGAAGGCCAGTGGGTGACGAATGGGCGACCTTGGACGGCCCGCAGACGTTTTCCACGCGCCTGGCGCACGGCCAAAACGCGCAACCCCAACTCTGCCGCAGAAATCGGATCCGTCTCGTTCCTGGTCGATATCGGCTTAAAGTGACCAAATGCGAGCGTCACTGTGAAACCGTTTCACGCTACACGATTTCACAGCCGCGCAGACTGATTTTCACGTCGAGAAATATTACGGAACGTGTTGTCATTATAGTTATTCTAATTGATACAAGACAATCGATTATGTTACACACTTGCTGTGCATCCATGCTTTTAGTGTCAATGGGGTCCCCATGCTCTCAATATTTATTTCGCATTAATACTAAGTCAATTGCGCAGAAGTGTAAGCCAAGAACGTAACAATATTATTGCGCAATACTTATGCCCGCGACGCGTCAGTTATAACACCGCCTTTCTAGCGAACATGTCGGCACTCGATGAAGTAGAACTCGTATGTATTGCACATATTATTTTTGAGGTCGGGCAACCATAGCCGAAGTTGCACATGATAAATAAAACCTTCCGCACTGGATGTTAAAATACTTTCATTAAAAAGTCACTACCGTTTTCCCATCAGTGGAGATGCATCTTCATGTGATAGGTTTTTCTAATTTTTAAAAAAAAAATCATGCCGCGGAAAAATGAATGGTTAGCGCCAAGTCCCATTGTTCATCGTCAAGTCACTTACAGGTGCGGTACGATCCCACTCAGTTTACTCATAGACAGTCACTTATAGCGTGCTATTTTTTAATCTTGAAGATGAACGACGGGACTTGGCTCTAAGCATTGACTTTGCCGCACAACAATTGCTTAAAAAATAAAGGAATCCACTGATGCGAAACCGGTCATGACTTTTTAATAAATGTGTTTTAACAGCGATTGCGGAATATTTTATTGCGACTGCAGTCGCTGCGTACTGCGAAAACAAAAGTAAGAGGAAGCGGCAATAGATGAAACAGTGGCCTGGATGGGGTTCTACATACTACAGCCGTAATAACGCACTGAGAGAGCTTGCAACAGAACCAGATGACTGTCGGAATTTTTTAAGTATGAATGAGGAATCTATCAACGAATTAGTGTTATATATGTACCCAGAAAAGATACTGTTCATATACTCGTCCACAATGCTGGAAGCGTTGTATAGACCTAAAAAGAGCAAGAATCGGTACATGGCGCTGTTACATATTCCTGCAGTAAATAATTTAAGCTTTTGTAATGAACAAACGAGAGGCTGAAGAGTCATTTCCCTGCACATAAACGTTTTTGATTTATGTTTCTGCAGATAATTATTGACTAAGTATTAAATATGTACTCAAAATACCTCCCTGAACGCATTTCACCAGATGATCCCCTTCATCTGTCTTCCCTGATGTATTCATATTCACAACGCGTCATTATGTCAGTTGTTGCTATAACCGTAGATCATGAATTCATGGCAGGAAGTGCCGTGTATTGCACAATATCACCCTTACACTGTACGATACATTGCGCAATATATTGAGCGAACGCCATTTTTTTTTTAGAATTCTGCAGTCTCCTTCAGTATGTCGCGACAAACAGTCAATTCGGCTCTCAAATAGTCAATGGGTATTACGCGATAAATACTGATCGTGTGAGGGGTCCTTAATCTAGGAGGAAATAAGATCATTTAAACCTTCGCATACGCTCTTTTTTCATCATCGCAGTAAACTGAAGCCAGTGACTCAATGATACTCTTCCGATAAAGTTTTTACGGCTCATACAAGAGACCTGTTCTAAACAAATACGGAAGTCAGATGTTGTTAAAGATGACTTACATTGCATATAGTTAAAGGAACTTATTCTTCCAGTTTAGTGCTATCTGCATCTACATCGATATTACACAAGTCACCGTACGGCGCGTGGCGGAGGTACTGTACCACTACTAGCCATTTCTCTTCCTGTTCCACTCGTAAATAGAGCGATGGATGGATGGCTCTGAGCACTATGGGACTTAACATCTATGGTCATCAGTCCCCTAGAACTTAGAACTACTTAAACCTAACTAACCTAAGGACAGCACACAACACCCAGCCATCACGAGGCAGAGAAAATCCCTGACCCCGCCGGGAATCGAACCCGGGAACCCGGGCGTGGGAAGCGAGAACGCTACCGCACGACCACGAGACGCGGGCAGAGCGATGAAAAAACTACTATCCATACGCCTACATATGGGTCCTAATTTCTGGTATCTTACAATCGTGGTCTTTACGCGCACTGTATGTTGCGGCCGTGGAATTCTTCGGCAGTCAGCTTCAAATGCCAGTTGCTTACGTTTTCTCAATAGTGTTCCTCGAAAAGAACGTCGCCTTCCCTTCCGAGATTCTAATTTGAGCTCCCAAAGCATTCCCATAACACTTACTTGTTGTTCGAAACTACCGATAACAAACACAGGAGCCCGCCTCTGAACTGTTTCGATGTCCTGTAATCCGACCTTGTACGATCCCAAACACTCTATCAGTACTCAAGAATAGGTCGCACCAGTGTCCTGTATGCAGTCTCCTTTACAGATTAATCACACTTTCCTAAAATTCTCTCTCACCTTCCGTCCCACAGCCCTGACATGCTCGTTCCATTTCATATCACTTTGCAACGTTATGCCCAGATATTTAAAGGACATGACTGTGTCAAGCAGGGCACTACTAATGCTGTATCCGAATATTCTTCCTATTAATTCGCATTAAATTACATTTTTCCACATTTAGAGCTAGCTGCCATTCATCATATCTTTAGTGTCTAGGAAGGCTGCAAACTCGGTTCGCTAGACAAACAATCAAACAAGCCGTATTAATGAGTTTTATTACAATAAGAAAATTACAATACTTAACTTTGGCAATTGCACAGATGTGTCGCATGCAAAGGGCCACATATAAAATAATCAATCTTCTTGAGTATAGACAATCCCAAGTCGACGCTACTCGTACATAGAGAGTACAAGCGACTCGACTAGCGTTGACGCTGCTATACAAGTCGCTAATCTTGAAGCGGCGCTTATGTCCTCTTCACACAGGATCAGCTGCTGTCGCGTTGTCGTCCTGGAGGGAGGTCCGGTCAGAGAGCAATTGGCTGATCTCTTCTCATAGCATTCCCTTCTCCATTGTACCCGACTGGAATGCCGGCGCTTGAATTTACTCCGTAACAATTTCAACTAGAAATTTTGGATATTTGCCGTGAACAACAACTTGAGCGTACTATCGCACAAAAAAATGAAAATTGCATTTTTTTCCTCAATCTCTCGTTTTGTCAGGGCGTGCCTGTTAAGAAATTAGGGAAGATCAGGATAAGGCACGTTACATTGTTTAAGACTCCACACGTGGTAAAAAAAAGGTGTATTCTCTACATCAGTGATCATTACGCGGGATATGTTTTAGAGAAAGTAGAATCTCTCTTCACTCATTTTGGACTGTAGACTCGCAATTTTCTAAGTAAGGCTCTCCACGAAAGTACACTATGTCTCTTATATTGTCTCTCTCTGCGGTTTGTCTAACACTTCTTTGATATTGTCTCGCAGACTAAACTTGCCCCTGCAAAATCGCGCAGCCCTTATTTGTGTCTTTTTCTATCTCGTTCTTTAATCTAGTTTGGCAGTATCCGAGACTGAAGAGCAGAACTCAAGAACTGGTCAAACAAGTATCTTTTAAGTAACGTCTTTCATTTATGATTAATACTTCCTTGAGATTCTTCCATAAAATCTCAGCCCGCTATTTTCTGTCACCATGGCAACATTTATCTCTTTGTTTATCCTTAAATCGCTTTGGACGGTTTCTATCATTGATTCCAATGACTGCTGGTTGATTGTGCAGATAAATGAGATAGGATCTTCTCACCTACTTACATTGCATTACATTTATTTTTGTTGAGACTAAATTTTCGATCTTTGCGTCAAGCACTGATCATCTGTAAGTCCCCTTCATTTTGTAACAAGTTTCTGAATCTGTCATCTCTGACGCCTTGATGTTATGTACGACATACGGACTTCCGTGACCCAGGACGTCTTCCGTTCGACTACATATTTATTCGGATATTCTGTATGCGGGTATTACGTTTAATAGGCAACGGTGAGAAGCCAAAAAACCTGAGCTCAGAAGTCTACTGCCTTCTGAACCTCATTATGAACGAAAACAAGCTGTATTTCACATGATCCTTGTTTGCGGAAATAATGTTGATTCCTACATAGGACTTTCCAGAAAATTCCCCATACGTAAGCACAATATACGTCTCATCGGCGACAGTGATACAAGCTTGTAGTTCTGCGCGGCTGTCTTGCGATACTTCTTATACAGGTTTTTGGAACGACCAGAGACTTCTCCGTGACTGTTGCTACAGCGCCCGTTCATCCGCATATTCAACGTAAACTCTAAGTGACACCGCAACATGTCTCGTGGTCTTTCCTCTATTGGGACATTTGATTCTTTTTCGATTCCGCACTCGCTGATTTATTTAACTATTCTTTTCGTATCCGTGCGATTTCTGATTGTACGAACTGTGATGTTATTTTATTAGGTGAAAGACTTTATAAAGACAGGCTTTAGTATTTCGACCTTCATTTAATCATCTTCAGTTTCATGCCGTCACGACCGATGTGGAATTTGGGCAAACCACTTTGTTCCATTAACTGATTTCACATAGGACCAAAACCTTTGTTTTCTTAACAGCTCAGTGCGTAAGATCTCCTTTCCATTTCGCGGTTCTCACATAGCTATCCTTAGTATGTTTTGATTTAGTCCAGCTGATGTTTATCAGTAAATGTTCGGTTTTTTCATCTGAATGTGTTATGCAGTGCTCTCCGCTTTCGTTGTAGCTGTTAAATATTGCTATTGACCCAAGGTCGGTCCTATTCATCCCTCACTATCTGCCATGGCAGCAGTTCACCCAGCACCTTGCCTACAACAGCTTAAATTTCTGCTGCAGAGCCTTCACAGTCTCCTCGCCAAAAATTTCTTGCTGACTGTTCAGGTATTTTTTAATCATTTTCCTATTTTCTTGGTAGGCATAAACGTCTTTCTATCTTTATTGCAGTTCGACAACAGCGACCAATAGTGCTGTAGATTGCCTTATGGTCACTCATTCCTGCTTCTATATTCACAGAATCGAATAGTTCAGGTCTGTTCGTTGCCAGCAGATTCAACTAGTTTCTCTTGTGAATGGAGTGTCTCAGTAACTACCCTACATAATTTTCGGAAAATTCATTTAGTGCCGTTTCAGAACATTACTGACCCCTGCCTACCGTTCGAAACATGTGCTTCCCCTAATCAAACAGATGTCAGATTAAAATCTTCAGCTATTGCTATGGCATGATCGGGGAAGTCACGCACGGTATTTCTAGGTGTACTCTGAAGCGTTCCCAAGTTATCATACGATTAGGCGATAGTATCATTCGATTACTATCTGAACGTGGATTATCTAGCATACCGTCTTTCTATTTGTCTCGTTTGCCACTTTGGAATTTTTAACAGCAATATATACGCCACCATTGGTGTCAAGCATATTCTTTCGACATATATTCCAATCCAGAGTAATATTTCGCCAGTATTTCTTTTTGGTTTCAGTTAACATTCCGTTCAAAGTTGTTATTGTCAGTGGGTGGCAAATAACTCTAGGGTCTTGTCCTTAACAATATTACAGTTAACTAACAATTGGTTTACGTTTTATTTTCCTGGGATCGATACGTATTCCCCCTCAGAGTAACTAAAGACGACGTGTATGTGAGTCCTTTTTGCACTACATTCACATTCAACTGCGTTTCCGGTGCATATAGAGAGTTCTCAAGACTAAAAACCTTCATGTGTACGCCAAATGATTTCTATTAGCTACGTAAATAGCTATTTTCAGAGGGTAGTGCTCGCCTGAGCTCTTAAAGGGTACCCTAGAATTCTCCACCCCACAGCGTAGGTAAAGAAATCTTCAACCAGAGGGCCACACTCGCCCTCCACATATCGCCAGCTGTGTTTTCACCCAGTGAGCGAGGCTAGTGGCCTTCACTGCCTTATACAGTCTCCGAAAGGAACCGAGAATGGCCTCTGAACCCAGTCTACTGGCGTCGTTGCCTCTGAACCCAGAAGCCGTGACCCACGACTTGCAGCCGGACGCACCTACGGCGTTCAATACCTGATGGCAAAGGCCGGGGGCTCGCTCACATATGCAAATCAGATGAACCGGTACAATTTTAAGTCCGTGATATTCTGTTCTCAGTAACCTAAATTTATTTTCCTGTAGGTTCACCAACACTTTTGTTGAGATATGAATCATGCTCGAAGGCTACGACCGAGCGAGGTGGCGCAGTGGTTATCACACTGGACTCGCATTCGGGAGGACGACGGTTCAATCCCGTCTCCGGCCATCCTGATTTAGGTTTCCCGTGATTTCCCTAAATCGCTTCAGGCAAATGCCGGGATGGTTCCTTTGAAAGGGCACGGCCGATTTCCTTCCCCATCCTTCCCTCACCCGAGCTTGCGCTCCGTCTCTAATGACCTCGTTGTCGACGGGACGTTAAACACTGATCTCCTCCTCCTAGAAGGCTACGTCTCCCTTTTCCTATTTATTACTGTGTTGTCTGTCCCCCTGCAGAACAGCCCCTTTCGTGCAGTATAAAGGAACAGGTGCCCATCATTCCATACTGGTGTCAACTAATCTCCTTTCTTTTCTTGTACATTTCCGTGCTTCCGTTGTACTTGGAAACGGAATAATCAAACAGACCATTTGGTTGGTTATGAAAACTCCCGAAATCCCATAACTAAAGGTGCCAAACAGCTGTCCCACATTCTGCAGGCGTTTGTGCAAGGCAAGTACACTAAGAAAAATGTACGAGGGATATTGGAAACTAAGGTGCTATCGGTCGGGAAATGGAAACGTCTGTGAAAATAAAAAAATGTTTGATTTTCAACAGTTACTTACACTTTCCACCTACTTTTCCACATTGTCGCCGCTCCGACTTACACATTTGTCGTAGCGCCGTACCAAATTTTAAATGCCCTCGTCACAGAAGGCAACCGCCTGTGCTTTCCGTCAATTCGCTGCACTGGCCTACAACTCGTTGTCTGTGTCAAAATGCTGTCTTCATAGCTGGCGGTTCATGTTAGCAGAGATGAAACTCGCAGGGAGCTAGTTACGGGCTGCGTTGTGGGTGATCAAATACTGCCCATCGAAATCGCTGCAGGAGCATCTTCTTTGTCCCTGCAGAGTGCGGCCGAGAAAACGCATAACAGCTATGTTACGTGCGCTGCATGACATTGGGACAAATCTCTCGGTAGGCTCTCATATTTGGTGGGAGACACTATTTTAAGGCATTTTTAACGGCTCGCTGAGAATCATTTCTTACAAATGTTACACACCTTGCTCTATTTCCATTTGAACTTACACCCCTCGAACAGCTTTATTTATTGATGAATTATATATTTCTGATGCTTAATTTCTTTATACACAAAGACGGACGATAATGAGCAATCAGCTGAAATTATGACACACGTGTCCATCACGTTAACAGTATTGGAACTCATTAATGCAGCTTTATTTTGGTTTATCAGTTTTTCAAGGTTCACAGTGATAAGCATACTGATAAACGATGATGGCAGGCCGGCCGGTGTGGCCGTGCGGTTCTAGGCTCTTCAGTCTGGAACCGCGTGACCGCTACGGTCGCAGGTTCGAATCCTGCCTTGGGCATGGATGTATGTGATGTCCTTAGGTTAGTTAGGTTTAAGTAGTTCTAAGTTCTAGGGGTCTGATGACCTCAGATGTTAAGTCCCATAGTGCTCAGAGCCATTTGAACCATTTTTTTTTTTTTGATGATGGCAGAAAAACAACGAATCATAACTAAATGCTGCTCCTGCCTAATCTCCCGCTCTTTATATCACAGTCGAATGTTTGTGTACCTGTTGTAGGTATGTTCTACGATTTTTTATAGCATTTAATACTACTTCTGCTTTGGCAATACATACTGTGTTTAGAAGACATCGTGCCACCCAGTGATTAATCCGTAACTGGCGCTTGTAATGCATTTTTTCTTTTCAGCATGAAAAACAACAGCTCAGAAGGGCCGTAGTCTTACTTTTTTTTTCAAATTTTGATATTCGGTTTAATTCTGCGGCATATAGCCTAGTTCTCTAAAAGGCCGAGCCATTTCTATAGTTCGTCTTCACATGACCAAGACACTGTATTCCGCACATCTGTTTCTTCTCTGTATCTATGTATCAGATTGAAGCTGTCTCGAGAGCGCCTTCTCAGTCCGTGCCCTGTATGATGTTCTGTCACTGTAACCATTTCACAGTGGATCTTTGGATAGGTTTTCCCTTTTAATGGTTCACAACAAAGGTATCTGTCTATTCTCAACCTACATTTAGCCACAGGATTATTCCTTCAACAGCAGTTTTTGTGAGAGTTGCGGCGTAAAGGAATACCAGTGCCGTATGTAGTCCAACATGTCATCTCCGAAACTACCCGGAATTTTTTCACCGAAGACACCCACAATTTTTATGCAACAGCTAGCTGAGTACCTGGCATAGCCTGGGTGTGTATTCATTCCAATTTTCTATTAGTCCATCTCCTCCTTCCCTTTGTCTGTATATCCCCCCCCTTCTAGTCCCTCCTCTCTCTGTCCACCTACTCCACTCATCACTCTCCATCCATCTCCTTCTGTTCCTTTCTCTGTCCATCTGCTCTTCCCCCTCTCTTTGCCCATCCGCTTCTCCCTGCTTCTCTGTCCATCTGCTCCACCCCTCTGTCTGTCCATCGGCTCCTCCCCCGCCTCTCTGCCTATCTCCTTCTCTCCCTTCTCTCTCTCTCTCTCTCTCTCTCTCTCTCTCTCTCTCTTTCTGTCTCTTAACATCGGCTCGTCACTCCTCTGTCCATCAGTTCCACTTCCCTCTGTCTGTCCATCTTCTCCCACTCTCTTCATGTACTTCCCCCTCCTCTCTCCGTCCATCTCCTCCTCCTCTTCTGTCCAAATCCTCCTCCTCCTCCCTTCTCTCTTCATATTGTCTTCCCCCTTTCCCTGTCCACTTCCTCCTCCTTCCTCTCCCTATATCCTCCTCCTCCTTTCTCCGTTCACCACTGCCTCCTTCCTCTCTCTATGGCCTCCTCCCCCTATCTCTGTTCATCTTCACTTCCCTCCTCTCGCTATCTATCTCCTCCTAACCCCTCTCTCTGCCCATTTGCGCTTCACCCCTATTTTTATCCATTTCCTCCTCCCCCCTCTCTGTTCATCTCCTCCTCTTCACATCGTGTGTCCATTTCTTCCTCTTACCTCTATGTCCATTTTCTCCTAACCCTATCTGTGTTCAGCTCCTCCTTCCCCCTCTCTATCTATCCATCTCCTCCTCCCCCTTCTATCTGTTTCCATCTCCTCGTTCCCCCTCTCTATCTATCCATCTCCTCCCCCTCCTTTCTTAATCACCACGTTATTATTCCTAACCTAATAGGAAGTTGGTGCTTCTCAATCCCACTGTATTTCTTTACAGACAATAAGCAACATGTGTACCAAGTTTGGCGGAAATCGATCCAGGAGTTTAAAAGGAGTTCTTTACCTGCGGCTTTGCACGTATTCGCATATGTCACGTATATATTTGTAAACACATTGGACCTTATATCTCGCAAATTTCGCCTTGCAGTTTCGTTTTGATGAAGCTCAATGTTTATGACATCACACCTCCTTAACCTTGTATCATACAGTGACAAAATTTTACATATACATTCACAGTGGTGTATGCAGATATTGCTTGCGAAATTTTCTGGAAATGGAGTTAGCAGAAAGAAAGTAATGCCTCATGCAGAACTTTTACTCCTAGAACAGCGAGAAAATAGTAACCGATAAACTTTTTTCTCTTCATCTTTTGTGGGGGGGGGGGGGGGGGGGTCAGCAGTAAAATGTCTCGTAGCGAGTTGAAATTGTGTATAAACTTTGCTCTCATTCTCAAGTACTGGATGAGTGTAGTCTATTTGCGCGCCCACCGCCCTACTTTGAGAGGCAGTCGGTTGTTATCACCACAGTGGTTCTTTCCAGACAGTAAGTGACATGCATACCAAGTGTGGTTAAAATAGACCCAGACGATAAACAATTAGACTTTTATTGTGCTGAGACTATTTCTTGGTACTGGTACTTCCTCCTATTAATAGCAGACAAAAGTTGTCCGCACGATAAAAGTTTCTGTCTTCAGTCACAGTTTGAAGGTGATCTGGTTGCCTTACCACCTGACGTATTGTGACTGATGTTTTTATTCCATATTTACAGTATTCAAGTAGTTTATAGTGTAACTTTCCGACACTAACGTCTGTTCATCGTATCTGCTCAGACATTCTAATAAATTGATTTAGAAATTGACTAAAATTATTAAATTAATATTGTATTTCTAAATTAACTAGTCCCAATGTGACCGATGACGCTCTTCAACTAATTTTTTAAACTCTCTGTGTTGAACGTATCGAAAACTGTTGAACTATTTGGCGTTAAATATTATCAATCCCTGAACAGCAACGTATATTTTGACATTGCCATTTGTTTTCCACGTGCCTGCAGGTTACCACATTGTTCGAGGCCCAAGTCACTGCCGACGAAAACAAACGCGTCATGATCAGACAAAGCTCAAAGCGAAGATTCACTTGAAGTTCAGTGGGAGGCATTGTTTGTAAACTATTTTCAATCGTCCCCTCTAAGTTACAGTACCAATAGTAACACGCACCAGCTAGTCTAAGCGACTAAGATTCTTCACATTTGTTCTAAATTTAATCAAATGCGAGAGAAGGTAAACTGTGTAAGATAAGCATACTTCAAAAAATTAAAACAGTTAAGAGAACTGTTACTCTGCGAAGCTCTACAGTGAGAAAGTAGTAGAATAAAAATATGACTAACTTCTGGGTAATGGAAAAACAGTATTTTAATAAAACCCATTAAAATTGCGTAAAACTTGGGGCCAAAAATTCAGCAATAGATAATATAACAGAAGTTCAAATGGTTCAAATGGCTCTGAGCACTATGGGACTTAACATCTGAGGTCATCAGTCCCGTAGACTTAGAGCTACTTACACCTAACTAACCTAAGGACATCACACACATCCATGCCCTAGGCAGGATTCGAACCTGCGACCGCAGCAACAGCGCGGTTCCGGACTGAAGCGACTAGAACCGCTCGGTCACATGGTGAATGGCTGTCTCATAAAATTCCTGGGGCTGTGATGTTAACCAGTTTCGCACGTACAGCTGGACGTCGTCGTCTGAGGTGAGTGGTTTGCCCCTCGGAGCCTTTTTAAGGGGACCAAAAATGGCGTAATGTGCTATATGGAGGATGGCCGAGAACGTTCCATTTATTGTCGTGGAGCAGAATGACCCCACGGGTGAAATTGGTTGATCATTTAGATGATTTCATCACTTGGCGAAGGGTGGTCAAGGTTTGCGAATAACGCTGGATATTCAGCGTTGTCCCGTGCTGCAGGAAGTGAAGCATAAGGGGGCCATCTTGGTCAAAGAAGAACGTCAGCATAACCTTTCCTGCACTCGTGTGGACGACGACGTTCAGCTGTACATGTGGAACTGGTTCATATCGCAGCCTCGGGAATTTTGTGAGACCGTCACTCACCGCCTTGTGTCACAGTGGGACAAGTGTCTCAGCAGCCAGGGTCAATACTTCTAACATACAGGTACTGGTTTCTGTGATTATGTCTCCGGCTCGTTTCTTTTAGAACGCCCAGCGTACTTCAACTCGGCTATAAATCAAAACATACTATCAGTAAGTTAGCTAACTCCTTAGCGCTAGGCAACGTATTGGACCATAGAAACAAGGAACAAACTGTGGACGAAAAGAAATCGCTACGTTGCACTACTACAAGTTGCCTTCCTGTTTATTTTCTTTACAAAAAATGCACTTAAAAAATCTAAATTCCGAAATACTGATTGAAGTTGAGGTTGTAGAATTCCAAAATCATTCGCCTTCGACCCTCTGTGAGGGGTTTCCAAGGTAAAGTTATTTACATGCTTTATAAAGTGGAAAATTTTGACAGTCCACATCAGTGTACTTTTTTAATCTTATACTAGAATCCTGGTGCCTCAAGGAATTTTCATCTCCAGTGTTTTTCCGGAAGAGAGAGGACAGGCCCTGGCTGAAAGTTTTCGTCACCAGGCTTTCCGCCAATCTCTTTCCAAGCATTAATCCCGACTTGCGGGGTCTGCTGTTATGGTTAACCGGAATTGGCGGGTTAATGTTAATTGGTGGCCGGATGCCCTTCCTGTCTCCTGTCGCCACCCCGTACCCCACCCCCCACCCCAGGACGGAATGTGTGTACCCCAACTGTCTGTGTCTAGTGTAATCCATGGAATAGTGCGAACGTGTGGCAAACGTCTGCGAGTCGTGTAACTGAGGCGGAACGTAGGGACCAGCCCAGTATTCACCAAGCAGGATGTGGAAAACCGCTGTCCGGCACACTGGGCCTCGTCGTCAGTCCGCTGGTCGGATTTGATCTGAGGCTTGCCCGCCTACCCGAGTCCAGGAAGCAGCGGCTTAACGCTCTCGGCTACCCTGGTGGGTAGGCTTTCCACCAATGAAAAAAATGGTTCAAATGGCTCTAAGCACAATGAGACTTAACATCTGAGGTCATCAAGGACATCACACACATCCATGCCTGAGGCAGGATTCGAACCTTCGACCGTAGCAGCAGCGCGGTTCCGGACTCAAGCGCCTAGAACCGCTCGGACACAACGGCCGGCTTTCCGCCAATGACTTGGATTAAATTCCCAACTTATGCACAGTGCCTCATAGAGTGAGAATACAGGGCATTGTTAATTGTGATCGGTCTGTTGGAAAGGACGTTAAACTTAGTCTCCGTTGGTGCTTTTGATAGAAATGGGCTACGTGACAAGACAAGTTTTAATTGTCTCCTTTTTTTTCAAATTGTTATCAGCTAAAAAATAGCCATTAAAATTCCATATGCACCAATGACAGTCATTAACATGTAACAGATATACCGAAGATACACCTCACACTTAACGAAATAAATATGCCAATGTTCAAGATAAATAGGGCACCTTGTTAAACGTATCATTGAGTTTTCAGTGCTGTGACAGAACCACATTTTGTCTTTTGTAGTACTTCTGAAGAGCTCATTGACCATTCTTAAGAGCAAAATTCAGCTTATAATATTGGCATTAAAAAACAATCATGTGTTCATATATAAACTACATTTTATTGCAGACTTCATGTTGTTCTACTCCAAAATGAAATTATAACCACATTCAAAATTCTGTTCGTCACACTTGTCATTAGGGTAACACTTGTTAAGGCACGAAATATCCAGCGTGGGTTTACTATAACAAATTTTGTATTTTGTTTATCGTCCAGTAATAGCTGGTTCAAATGGCTCTGAGCACTATGGAACTTAACTTCTAAGATCATCAGTCCCCTAGAACTTAGAACTACTTAAACCTAACTAACCTAAGGACATCACACACATCCATGCCCGAGGCAGGATTCGAACCTGCGACCGCAGCGGTCGCGCGGTTCCACACTGTAGCGCCTGGAACCGCTCGGCCACCCTGGTCGGCCGTCTAGTAATAACATTGTGCAGAGATATCGGCAAGTACTGCAGGATAGGCAACACGATCACATAGTTTACAGCTATCAAGCTTCTATCTGTTGAATATTAATATTAATGCGTTCAAAAGTCCTCTCCAAATTTATTATCAGGAATCTGAATTTCGAGAGGCAGTGACTGACACAAACCATCTTGTTGATTACAAGTGTCGCTTTTACTACTTTCCTTTTGACTCTTGCGGTTTGTTCCCGTGAGTGAATTGCTTCGCTCGTCCGTGGGAGAAAAGCAATATTGTGGGTTGCCAGTCACTCGAGACACAGGCGCTTGGTAGGAGCAAAAGCCGCTTTATTCATTACGATAAGTCCGTCGAAGCGTATTCAAGCTAAGGAAACGTTGGAAGATAGTTTAAAAAACGAGAAATTTTCTTTACCGAAGTAATTTCGAAAACAGTTGCTTGTATCAATACTATGCAAAGCAATATACAGTAACTGCTTAGCACTTCCTGTAGATTCTAGAACACTGACTAGAACTAATCTCCGACCAGATCCACTAATAAAATAATGTCTGAGAGAAAAGCTGCATTGGATACGGATAATTATGGGTCATACGAAACAATTATTCCAGATTTTTTCCTTCGACAACTAATTTCCTTTCATTCCCGCCACTACTCAAAATCGCCTCCCTGCCTTTTGATCTTCCTCTTCTTTTTTTTTTTTTTCCTTAAATGCTCTTGAAGTCTTTAACTCTAGCTTTGAATGTTCTCTTCAGACGTGTTCATCTTTTATTACTTCTTTTAGTGTTCACTGATCCACATACTCTTTTCCCTTTAAATATAAGACCAATTACAATTAGTATTCTCTGGAACCTTTCCTTTTCCATCCTCCATTCCCCTACTTCTCAAACTGTGTTGCCTTGCGCTCTTTTGCAGAGAGAACCAGAGGGAACATTATTAGGTTTCTTGCCGTTGCTTTGTTTTATTTTACACGTCCTTAGAGAGATGAACCATGGCCTGTTTTTTACAGTTGCGGGCTTTGTTTAATTTCGAAATGAAACCATTCATATCACATATTATTGGATGCAATTGACTTTACCGAAGCCCGTTACGAAAGAATGTCAGCCTATCAACCAGGCAACTGCTTCGATACAATTTGTTTCAGTGATGACTGAACCAAGAAATCATTCAAAGTAAAGTAGATAGTTTTGACCTCATTATTTTTAATTAATATTTGATCCATCCAGCTTCCTCAATGTTTCACAAATTCTCGAATAATTTTTCCAAGATGGAATTAGAACACAATCAAGAGCTTGTTGAATTTGGTGAACACAGTTAGAATTTTGAATTATTCTGAAACTTTTCTGGGAAACTAAACTTTCATTTAGGATTTTTGAAACATTATCACATTAGACATCAAGGATGACTCCCCTTATAGAACTGTGTACGTTTTAAAGTATATGTAAGGTCGAAATGTTTATGTTAAGTTATAAGGTATTAATAATAAAATTAATCACCGTAATTAATATTTTGTTATTAGAATTTGTTTCTTGAGTCTTTTTGCACTATTTTTGTTTCTACATATATATTGTATCTTACTTAATGGTTTTATGTCTTTGAGATATTATTTATATTTTTTCTAGCTAGGTGTACTCTACAGGTTCATCTTATGTAGTGCAAAGAGCTACATAAGATGGTAAGTTTTACGATTTCTAGCTATGTAGAGGTTTCTATTTTTTCATCCGATATTTCAGCTACTAAACCACTATCATTCTAAAAACAAGGCAAGCGGAGGTCTTATGTGTGTTACCCGCATGGTTAAAACCCCAGGTGCAGGGTTTTTTTAAGTTCGTCGCTCCCAGTTTCTGAAAGTGAAGATGGGATCGTTCGTCGAAATCTTGTGCCAAAAAGTAAATTAATCGACTTAGCTAGAACCTCCCAAGCAAACCATCAAACAGCTCTTCCGTAAAACCTCAGAAATGAAATACTTACTTCTATTATTAAAATGGATATATTTGCTGTTACCTGCATCCACCTTTAAATAGACTACAATAATCCACAATTAAGTATTGTGCTGATAAATAGCCTGTAAAATAAGATTATTTCGATTCTTTCGATTGACAGTATTTTCTTTTAGTGCATTTGGTGTCGTCTAAGAAAGTACTGAAATCGTCTTAAAATAACCAATAATCAATCTACGACACAATCGGAAATTACAAATGTAGGTGGAGATCCCATCCAACAATGATCTCTCTCCGCAAGTTCGTTAGCATCTCACGCCTACAGCCGGGGTACGCCATTAGCGCCTAACGATGATTGTGAAATGCTGTTCGCGGAGCTGCCGTCATTAGCGGTTCGCTGTGGGGAAATCTCCGATTGTTTCCCGACAGGCTGTCACGCAGCTCCCTACTGTCATTAGCAGCAAGGTCCTAGTTTGAGAGCCCAGCGACCGATACCCACAGCCCTGTAAAACGCTTTAATATGTTAACGTGAGGCTGTATCTCATTAATATTCTCTGACCAAAAGATGCTGGTCCTACAGAATAAGCAGCAAAGCCTTTTGTGAGTTTGGAATGGAAGATCGAAACTCTGCGCCCGAATAACTCATGTGGAAAATAACAGCCAGTGAAAGAAAGAGTCCTTGTTGGAACCGGTGACATGTAGGAACTTTTAATGTAGAAAATATTAAACACCAACATCTCTGAAAATTTCAACAACAGGATCTAGCGTTGTGGCTGAACTGACCTTATGGATTACTGAACTACACATTTCTTTAAGCGCTATGCTATGGAATCAAGAAACGTCTCGGTATCTTCCTAGAGAACGGTTTTATCATTATTTTTATTCATTTATTGCTATCTCGACAGGATCTTAGTTCTGTAATTTCTATTGCAGGATATGTAAATCACAATCTACACTCCTGGAAATTGAAATAAGAACACCGTGAATTCATTGTCCCAGAAGGGGAAACTTTATTGACACATTCCTGGGGTCAGATACATCACATGATCACACTGACAGAACCACAGGCACATAGACACAGGCAACAGAGCATGCACAATGTCGGCACTAGTACAGTGTATATCCACCTTTCGCAGCAATGCAGGCTGCTATTCTCCCATGGAGACGATCGTAGAGATGCTGGATGTAGTCCTGTGGAACGGCTTGCCATGCCATTTCCACCTGGCGCCTCAGTTGGACCGGCGTTCGTGCTGGACGTGCAGACCGCGTGAGACGACGCTTCATCCAGTCCCAAACATGCTCAATGGGGGACAGATCCGGAGATCTTGCTGGCCAGGGTAGTTGACTTACACCTTCTAGAGCACGTTGGGTGGCACGGGATACATGCGGACGTGCATTGTCCTGTTGGAACAGCAAGTTCCCTTGCCGGTCTAGGAATGGTAGAACGATGGGTTCGATAACGGTTTGGATGTACCGTGCACTATTCAGTGTCCCCTCGACGATCACCAGTGGTGTACGGCCAGTGTAGGGGATCGCTCCCTACACCATGATGCCGGGTGTTGGCCCTGTGTGCCTCAGTCGTATGCAGTCCTGATTGTGGCGCTCACCTGCACGGCGCCAAACACGCATACGACCATCATTGGCACCAAGGCAGAAGCGACTCTCATCGCTGAAGACGACACGTCTCCATTCGTCCCTCCATTCACGCCTGTCGCGACACCACTGGAGGCGGGCTGCACGATGTTGGGGCGTGAGCGGAAGACGGCCTAACGGTGTGCGGGACCGTAGCCCAGCTTCACGGAGACGGTTGCGAATGGTCCTCGCCGATACCCCAGGAGCAACAGTGTCCCTAATTTGCTGGGAAGTGGCGGTGCGGTCCCCTACGGCACTGCGTAGGATCCTACGGTCTTGGCGTGCATCCGTGCGTCGCTGCGGTCCGGTCCCAGGTCGACGGCCACGTGCACCTTCCGCCGACCACTGGCGACAACATCGATGTACTGTGGAGACCTCACGCCCCACGTGTTGAGCAATTCGGCGGTACGTCCACCCGGCCTCCCGCATGCCCACTATACGCCCTCGCTCAAAGTCCGTCAACTGCACATACGGTTCACGTCCACGCTGTCGCGGCATGCTACCAGTGTTAAAGACTGCGATGGAGCTCCGTATGCCACGGCAAACTGGCTGACACTGACGGCGGCGGTGCACAAATGCTGCGCAGCTAGCGCCATTCGACGGCCAACACCGCGGTTCTTGGTGTGTCCGCTGTGCCGTGCGTGTGATCATTGCTTGTACAGCCCTCTCGCAGTGTCCGGAGCAAGTATGGTGGGTCTGACACACCGGTGTCAATGTGTTCTTTTTTCCATTTCCAGGAGTGTATTATTACTCAACGTACAATCGTAGAATTATTTGCAAAAAATCAAAATGTTCAGCATAATGTGTACAATACAGTGACGTAAACTGGTATTAGTTCACCACTAAATACCTATAGGAAACAATACTACCCCTGTTTTAAATCCATTCCGTACACATTTAAGGTTGCATGAGTGTCTCGAAAATAATGGCTCTTTTATTGAGGGTAGTACTTTTTAAAATTTGAAAAAAAAAAAAAATAAGCCACTCAACGTATCAAAGTAAACTGTGCTTGATTTTGAAGTTAGGCATTTCTATTAAGTTCTGAACAAAATATCGTTCAAATGTCAACCACAACTTTGAACACAATGACGCACACGATAGGTCCAATTGTTAATACTCCGTCCAACATTAGCGGCTTCAGCTCTAGAGTCCATACACCTTTATATGAATGCAGGCCCAAATCCTTTCCCAAGATTTGCCAACTTGATGTCTCAGATAGCCGCAACCGTTGAGATCGGCTTGAAACTGACACATTGGGCTCTTCCTTAATACTGGTCGCTAATGCTGTTGTCTTGTCCTACTTTGCGCTTTACGTTGTCTTCTTGGTGGCTCCTGGTCGTATAGAGTGAAATCTCTCTCCCACTTTAAAAAGTATCACTCTTAATGAAACACCTTATACCTAGTCACATCAATCTCTTGTCGTGCATCGTAGCCTAAGTAATTTCATTATACCTAATCTACACGGTACTCTTCCGCTATTGCGTATCTCGGTACTACTCGACTTTTCGTATGTCTGTGCAGATTGCCATTATTCTGATTCTAACAGTTAATTCCAGACATTTGTTATAATGAAACTGTCTGAACGACGAAATATTCACTTATAACATTTAAATGTAACATGTATCACTTGGAAAATCCCGCGAAAGGATTTGTGCCTGCATCCATATAAAGTTGTATGGACTCTTGACTTAAAGCCACTAATGTTGGACGGAGTGATTAACAATTGGAACTATCGTGTGCGTCTGTGTGTTCAAATATGTGGTGGCCATTTGAACGAAATTACGGGTCTCTGTTCCCGGAGCTATGAGTGCAGTTGTGTCCGTTCATGACATGCTGATAAGTATCTTAGAAGATTATACAAATCTTCTGGAGGAACTTACTTCCTAACGTCTACCATATGTGGACAAACTAATACTACGTGCTCGGGTGTTCCACCCTTTCCACAGTCACAAATTTCTCAGACATGTTTCCCAGTTTTAAACAAATAATACATTATACTCACGATATAACTTATGCGCTGATGTGGATTACAGTGATTTCCAACATGTTAGAAAGGTGGGAAGTGAGAATTCAGCGTCTCACGTCTATTCCTAGCTTGTTCTGTTTCCCCAGAAATCGACCTCTTCAATAAAAGAAAGTCTCATCGCTCAAAACATAAGTGACATGGGCTGTTAACCGAAAACCATTGGACAGTATTGAAGTCAGTGCAATCCTAAATCTGTAATGTCAAACTAAAATTTTCGAAAATAATTGATTTAATAAATGACCACTAACAATGCGGTACGTCTTTGTCTGCGAATGTTTTAGTTGTGTTGCCTCACGGAGCATTTGTGGCGAACGAAAAGAAGTAGCTTTTGCCTTGGAAAAGATTAAATCAATCAGTTAACGTATTCAAGATGAACTGTCACGGTGCCGTGGAAAGTTATCATTTCAAGACTTCCTGGCACATGAAAACTGTGCTTCCATGGGCGGTGCTCATTCAAGTATTCCTCGAACAGTCAGTGACATTTTAGGAATACTAAGCAGTGGCTGCCAATTTCGTTTGTGTGATTCTTGCAAATGAGCCTCAATTAATAATTACGTTACAAACTGAAATTCACGTTTTAAACAGCATGGCGTGGTGAAGATATGGTGACCGCGATCTGACTGTTCATTATAAATCTCATATGTGATGGTCGTAAGTTGCAATTCTGACAACCAGTTTCGATTACTGAACTATCATCTGCAGATCTCAAAAAGACAGAAAATAGAACTACTACTTTTAAACTGATAGCAATACGCACAGTATAAAGTAATCAGTAAACCGCCGATTCTTTAAATAATCGAACACCCCGGAATAAAATAGCTTCAAACTTCTGATACTTTAAAATAAGTTGGTGTGTGAGTGAGATGTTAAGCACGCAACCGAGAAAAAGTTTACAAAAGCCTTATAATTATGTTTAAATTTGTTGGAAGCTGATAAGTGCTCTCATTATCAAACACTGAATGAGTATAGTCTGTAATTTGGGCTCAGGTTTCAGAAAATGCTAGTTTTTCATACATATCAACATATATGACCTCAAATCTTCTAAACTATGTGTCCTACAATGACACAATTTTGCTAGTACATTCACTGGTATATGTAGATACTGTCTCCAAAATGTGTTGCGAATAGTGCTAGTAGTAAAGTAGTAATACGTTGCAACGTCATACATGATGAAGCAGTTTTGCAGCATGAACAGCGCTAATGTAGTAACCGATGAACTTTTTAACTTTCTTCATTTTGTGCGGCGTATCAGATCGAAAAAGTTTCGAAAAGGTTTGGAATCATGTGTAAACCTCGCCGCAAATCACCAAGTGCCGTGATTGTCAAATATAATCTGAGCATATCTGCGTAGTGAGTTATGCTACCTCAAAGTGCAGGGGATGGACAAAAATAAGAAAACATCCAAAACATAACACATTACCATTCCTAATGCGATGTAGGAAAACCTTTCGCACTCAAAACAGCTTCCAGTCATCCGGGGATGGATAAATATAGGTCGTGAATGATTTTGAAGGGAATCTTATATCATTTTTTTCTGCAAAATAGCGGTAAGTTCATGTGTCGATGATAAAGGTGAATAGCGATATTGCTCACTTCTCTCCAAAGTAGACCACAAAAATGTACTACAATTTTGAGATGCGGTGATGAGGTGGCGAGGGGAGAGGCGACAATCTATCCTCGTGATCACAAAACCATTCCTGGTCTATGTGAGCTGTGTGAACAGGGGACTCTGTCGTCTTAGTATAAATAATCACAGTTGCGGAGCAAACACTGTATCATGACATTGACCTGATCATCCCAAATGGTCAAATAATCCTTGGCAGTAGTTCTTCCTTACATAATAACATGGGACCCACGGAATGCCACTAAACGGCTGCTCAAATCATCACCGAAACCACGCCGTTTTCCAGCCTTGGGATGTAAACTCGGATAAAAGTTGGAAACAGTTTGAAACACTGACCAAATGACAGTCTTTCATTTCTCCATATTCCAGGTATCATGGATTCGGCACTACGTTTTCCTGCGACGGACATTTTCGTCACTGATCAGTGTTTTGGAATTCCAGCTCGCTCTGTAATTTCCTGCTTATGGAGCTCCCTTCGTGTTGTTTTGATGCTGACATAGTTCGCGACTACGACATTCACTTCTGCAGCTGTGGTCCTCTTATTTCTCGTCGCAGTTATCTTCAATGATCGCCCATCACGATCACTCACTGTCGTCCGCTGTTTGACTTAGTGGATGATGTTTTTATATTTTCCCTGAATGTGGTACAATTCTTCGGTAAGGTGCCTCTTGAAACACTGAACACTTAGGCTCTCTTTGTTACCGAAGTACTCTCCATACGAGCACCAACAATTTGCCCATGTTCGACTTCACCTAGCAGTGACATAATAAACTCACAAAAACACATATCACTGTTGTGACCAAGACTGAAACTTGTAACGTGTTGAGCACATTTCAAAGGTTTCGCTGGTAATCAAATACAACAGCGCAACCTGTAGGCTCCAGTATAATATGGTTTTATGTTCAAGCAGGCAACTGTCTGTGTGCTTTCGCATTTTTGCCCAACTCCTGTATATACATAGTTTCTAACTGTAATACCTGTATTATTGCGTTAAACCTTTAACGCAGCATTAGAGGTCTTCATGATTAGATTATGACAGCATTAAAATTCGATCAAGAAAGATCGAAAATCAAAATTTTGCTGTCCCTGGCAGCCGACATTAGGCAATCTGCAACTGGGACTTAGTGCTATGAACCGGGTTAGCCGTTGAGTGATACGGATTAAGAGTGAACGTAACATAAAGAATTATTAGCGATATAACATGTACATACACTGCTTTAGATATGTTAGCTGTTGTAATCAAGTTTTCACACTACGTTCGCTCTTAGATACTTTATGTTCATTACATTGGGTGTGAATGTGACGGTGTAAGAGTAAGTTATTTTTTTTTTCTTTTCTGTCTCTTTAGATCGAAAATTGTCATCAGAATTTCACCTTACGGTCAACACAAATAAAATTTGTATCGGACTAGCAGTACGCCAGTGCTTCGCAAAGGAAATTATAAACGTTCCGTCCATCCCGCCGATTTTTATTGGAAATGGCTGCTGTAACGACACTGGCTGATTTATCAAGCATGGACGACTAAGACAGGACTACCTACATATTTCTGTAAAGTCATGTGAGAAGTAAAAGTACAAAAGTTAAGGGAATTTTAGAGCCACTTATTGAACACGTCGTCTCTTATGAGCTCTAAGTCTCCAATAACCTTACTCTGTATGCCACGGTTGAAGTCTGCTGACAGCAACAAATGCTTAGAATGCGGTAGTCTGGTACTTGGATTGGTTAATTTACTTTTTGAGTAGAACTGTTTGTCGGATCATAAAACTTCTCCACGCCTGAGAAGAAGACATCAGAATAATCATTTAATAGTTATTGTGTGAAGCGAAGGCGTTTTACCGCGTAACTTTCAGGAAAGGCGTTTATCAGATAACTTCACTAGCTGCTTTAACATCTATGTAGACATCTACATCTACGTGATTACTCTGCTATTCACAATAAAGTGTCAGGCAGAGGGTTAAATGAACCACCTTCATGCTGTCTCTCAACCGTTCCACTCTCGAACAGCACGCGGGAAAAACGAGCACTTAAATTTTTCTGTGCGAGCACTGATTTCTATTATTTACGATAAACTATAAAAAATACGATATATTTTGCTTATTCAAATCATCTCGCATAATCCGCAATAAGTTTACGTCTGAATCACAGTACTCATTTGCTGTGTTGTAATTATCACTCCTATTGTCGGGTAATATGAATGAAAATTCATCCTAGCTCTATGTGACAAAATAATGTGTTTTTTATTCAAGACATCGGCCATTTCCTCAGTTTCAGACATTTAAAAGAAAATTGACTGCTATATACCGGCTCAGTCACCAATAATGGGCACAAGATTTTTCGTAACATGTGCCCTTTATCATTTCTACAGACGCCTGTAACTTTTTCATTTATTAACTAGTGACTGAAGAGAGTATATGCGTCAACTACTATTCCTCCTAAAGCGTAGTTCATACAGATTGCGACGGTTGGTGGTTCCTATGGAAATCAAGAAATCACTTGCCAACAAGTATTATATAACGAGAATCAGTTTTTCTTGTTCCGTTACTGCCAACTGTTTACGTTCGTTGCAGCACACATTATTTTTATCTAACAGGTCACAAAGCATTTTCATTTTGTTCTTTGCTGCGCGAGCTATGGAAAAGAACTTTCACTACACATTCCATACCATACCACCCTTTAGGAATTGAATTTAAAAAAAATATATTCTCGGGGGGTACCTCCGGTATTTATCGAATGTAATCTCTGAATTTTATGTTTCCAGGAGCAGTGTTTCAGGCTGCGTTTCCAGTCACGAAATCGGATACGCGCGGTGTAGATGCACAAAAAACTTAACTGAATTATTTTCCTTAGGGACGGAACACTGCAGAATCCTTTTGTACTGAGTGCCTACATTTCATAATCAATGTTTTTCAAAATTTTCTGCAACCTCATAATGAAACTGTATTTTAATAATACAACACATATATACTTTCAGTCAACAAGACAAAACGACTTCGCATACGAGTATATTACTTTAAAGTTAAACAAAAAGCTATATCGTAATCAGTAGCCAACAAAAATAACTTCTTAAATCATACTTAGGACCACATTTAGAAAATTAATGCTATAACGGGTAATTTATTTTTGAATTATTAAATAAAATCTGGATTAGTTCTATACGAAGAATAGATTCTCCATCTTAAAAAGTAAAAATACTATTTAAAGAATAGTTTTTTCTCTTACATTGGCCTTCAAATTAACTTTTTTCCGACATCCTGAGCCGAATGAGTTGTAAGGCATTATTCCGCAAGCAGAAGATAACATCGTAAGAGCAAATAACTCATAATCCAATTGAAACCTTAGAGCTGATTTCTGGCGATATCTTTACTATTATATAAATTAAAATCTGTAGGCAGGACTTCCACAGATCGAATAGAAATGAAAATGAAGATATTGTTTTCTATAAAATTAAACAAGCTTGTTTATACTCATCCATGAAAATCGAAATTGGGGGACTTTAGTAAGCCTAAACGAAGAAAAACCAAAGAAATTCACGAATTTGGATACTATTTTTAGCTAAAGAAAATTTAAAAAATGTACTGCAAGATATATCGCTAGTACACAAAATATAAAGAAAAAGAACAATGTAAGATCAGATTTCTCACATAGAATTGTAAGCGAATGTGGATTAGCATTCTCTTAGAATTGTTATGTACATCAGTTTCGTTCTTAGTCTGGCTTGCGCTTTACAGCACATAAAGAGGAATAAAGAATTTGCCTTTCATTTTCCCATTAAATTTAAAATACTTGAGAAGATCCATTATTGTAGGCACCAGGGCTTTACAGACATACTTTTTAAATTGTTATCTCATCACGGTTGTGATTAAAATAAAATAATGTAGGCTCTGCAGTAAGAATTTTTATACTTCACACACAGGAACTCAGTCAGTGGAACTGAAACATAAGAATCTGATGCTACGAGTATAATTACTTTAGCTGCCAGAGCTAAGTCGATCGGAAATGTCGTTATTAATTTATATAGATTACTAGGGCTCCAGGGAAATCTAGAGTCTTGGCGCCGAGGCAAGATGAAAAAGGAGATGGAGACCGTTCCAAAATGGTTTAAGAGAAATTTCTCAGATCTCCTGCCGAAAATACCTGTTTTCAGGGATTCGGGGCATATTCATTGCGAGATTCATACTTACAGTTTCAAGCGCTGCAGATAAAAGGGAATTTATTGCATAATGATTCTATATGTAACACAATGAACCTAATTTTCTACTTGGAAAGAACCAAGTGTTCATGTCGTAAGTAAAGGCAGATCGAACGCAAGTACATACCCTATCACTTCTCGAAAATAATATCCACAAAAAGTGACCCTCTAGAATATGACGTTTGGGTAATGTTCCTTCTAGATTAATCACTACAATAAGTAGGATGTGTAATAGTTTACTTGATTCGATACAGACTACATACTAGTCTGCCTTATACGATGGTACTGACAGACAAGAAGAAGCGTATTAAATAGGAATATTTTTCCCTAGTGTATGTTGAGCTCTCATAGCTCAGTTATAGCACTTCCTTGCGCGTACATCCTGGGATACTCAATATCCTAACATTAATGACGGTATGAATTTTGTGTTTACGTAAACCCAAAAGACGGCAGCCTTTTCACGGAGATAGGTGAGTGTACATTTGTCGAGACGTGCACCACGCAGCTTTCAGCGTCATCGCTGTAGAGGCTTAAATTGATAGCTGTGATTCTTTCTCGCATTAACTTTCAGGTATTGTCTGTTATGAAGTTGCAAACGCACCTAATAAGGGGCAGATTGAAATTCATGTTCAAATATCTTGAAAGATACCATTACATACATTGCCGTCCAGTGTACTCATCATGACGAAATCCTAAAGGGAGAGAAGGTAAGAAAAATAAAAGTAACGCACATACATTAAAGAACGGATATATGAATGTACCTTCCACATATCCAAAGTAAACTGGCATTTAGAGATGTGGAATATATACTAAAATGCGTAAGACAATTCCCAAGGTGGTCACGAAGTGTAAAAAATGCTAAGTTTCGCTGATCTCAACACTTCAAGGATAATTCTCAACTGCCAAATATGATGCAGCACTTGAGGTATAATATGTTGCTAAGGACAGTAATAAATCAGTTTATTTCACTAAGGGACGTATCGACCGAGTAGAAAGAAATACGCACCAATAAATCATTTATATCCATCTTAAACTGTATTTTAGTATAGCTAAACTTTTGGTAGCTGTCGGTACGTTATTTAAAATGTGTGTTCATGATTTACTGTATAAAATGTCAATGAAAGGTTAAGCTCTACTACAGTACAGTCTAAGAAGAGCCTAAAGGATATATTGATAGACATTTCTTTCTGCTTCATTGGCGAATTTCGTAATAGAATGAACTGTTGTTTTCGTTAGAAGGTTTGAGAATGTCATATGACTTGATTGCTATGCAGTAAATCTCTCCCGATCAATACAAGTGTTTACATCTTATGTCTAAATTGTTCTTATTCGCAGTATTCTATGAAGTAAGTTGTTTCTAAAGACAGATACGTTATTTACAACAAATTTCATTAAGGAAACAATATTATGGGCAGCTTTGTTTTACGCATAGAAAGTCTTTTGACAGATTACAGGAAATTTTCCAGAGTCGTCAAAACGTCGGTGATGAAGAACATAGTATCTGGCCATCTCTCATACTGTACGAGCGACCTTGTGGAGCAGGTGTGACAAGGCATTACAAAGAGCCTTGGTTTTACAATTACGAGGCTCAGTAGTCACTATTCTCTTATATGCTGATCCTGGTAATTCAAAGAAATCGCTCAGAACTGGAAGAAACTGGTCGGTCAGTGTCGATATTGTACTAATCCAAGTGAATGCTCGCTCATATTCGGATATCCGCCCAGCCCTTTTTGTAGGCTTTACTCTAGGAGTTGTTTAGTCACCCATACTATTAAACAAACACAGTTCCGATATACTTCAATCTTTTCTTAGAGCCTTAACACAGTAACACGGTTACAGGAGTACACGATAGATAGGGATCACGAAGTTGTGCGCAGTAGCAAGCTGTGACGCTGACGTGACAGCCAACCCTACTAACGCCCAGTAGCCCACAAAACCTAATGTGTTGTCTTTGCGTTTTTGAGTGAATACCAGGTTTTTTAATGAATGTGATTTCTTCCTATGCTTGTTATGCAACAATTTTGGTCTTCCTGTGTTTGTACGTTACATTTGTTTGTGATGAGTGTCAACTGCCAATCCATTCACCACCTCCTCCACGTCCTCCACAGATCTTCTTGCATTTCGCTGCAATGGCCGACAACTCAGACGGCAAACACAAACGAGAATTCTACGGTCGCAGGTTCGAATCCTGCCTCGGGCATGGGTGTGTGTGATGTCCTTAGGTTAGTTAGGTTTAAGTAGTTCTAAGTTCTAGGGGACTTATGACCTAAGATGTTGAGTCCCATAGTGCTCAGAGCCATTTGAACCATTTTGAACAAACGAGAACGTAAATGGTTAAAAGAAGAGCATTCCGTCAGGAAATGGCGGACCATCAAAAATTGAGCGCAATGTGATGTGGGAGCACCACTTAACAAATGGCAATGGCTAAAAAGGCAGTGCTCGGTATGCAACGGCGAGAGGGCCGAGTGGAGGTTGTCCAAGTCGCTGGGAGAGGCTTAATAACCGAGAGCTTGTTCCCATGAAGGGAGGACCAGTGGTGATGCCAGAGTGAGACCACCTGCTGACAGACGGCGAAACAGAGATCATCGGAGGGAATGTGAGAACTAAAGGGCTGAGGTACGAGGACTGCAGACTTGGCGGCAGCATCAGCGGCCTCGTTTCCTGTCAGACCGACCTTACCAGGAACCGACATAAACATCTCAGTGGCTCTATCAATAGTGAACAAGTGACAGCTTCCCTGGACCTGTTGTATTAAGGGATGGACGGTTTACAGGACACAGAGGCTTTGAAGGGGACTGAGAGAGTCAGAGCAGTTGAGGCAATGAAAAATCCTGTGTCGCCGGATGTACTGCGGGGCCTCATACAGGGCGTAGAGCTCCGCTGTCAATAATGAGCAGCGTTTCGCAAGCCGATACCGAAAATCGTCGGTGCCAATGACGAAGGCACACCTGACACTACGGTCAGTCCGAGAGCCATCAGTGTACACAAAGGTACTATCGCGAAATTCCGTGCGAAGGTCGTGAAACTTACGCCAACAGAACTAGGCTGGAATAGTGTCCTTAGGAAGTGAATGAAGGCCAACGTGAACACGGGCCGCCGCGCGAAACCATTTTGCTGAATGGTTTACACCCATCGGGGAAGTTGCCGGTAGCGTGAAGTTAAGCTGCCGGAGCAAGAGTCGAGAGCGAATTGAAGGAGGTAACACAGAAGAGGGATGCGCCCCATACTGGTGATCAAAGGAGTCGTCGAAGAAGGAGGCATAGGATGGGTGGGCACGCATGGCAGAGAAACGGAATTTATTTGGTGATCTACACACATTGTAGATGAATATATACGCATGCGTAAGAGCCAGTTTTTATTTCCTATGCCATGAATTTCGAAATTAAGGGATGACGCATTACTTTTGTAGAAGTGTGTATATCTTATAAAGCGTTATGCTTTTAAATGAAGGCAAATTTATTTGTTTATTTAATAACAACGATAATAATAATAATGTACTACAAGATGAAAAATACCGTTTATTTTGACTGTTATGTACGATATAAGCATGTGAGAGCTTTGTGCATATCAGCTTCTATGCAGTGCACTGAAGCGCGATGGTCAGCAGTGATGGACACCACTAACAGCACGTCCGCGCGTGATACCATTTGTTCTGGTAACCCCGGGTAGTTTCACTGTGACAAACAAGGCTCAGACAGATGCCACATACAGGTTACAGATCCAGGCAACAGACTCTTGTGGCACAGGAACGGAAAAGACGATTCCAGCGTTCGCCGCCTGCACCTAATCCGATGGTGATTATAATGGGAAGTAGGTCTAGCTGTTGTTGTATTTTCCTAGTAAATGTTCGCAAGTGATTATTATTTCTTTTTTTATGGATGTAGGGAAGCTTACTTCCTGTATACTCATCGTGTGTTTACCGTCGTTGTTTCACGCTGTTTCTGAAGTAGACTGAGTCCTGAAGGACGATGTTAAGTCCCGTGCGGGCGCATCCGGAAGTCGAAGCCAGGCAGTTCCGTTCTTGGCTCTCTTAATGCTACTCAAAGTGGCATCCATTCATCAATGCACCGGGTATCGTGAATGTCGGTTAAATATTAGAAAGTAATGTGTCTTTCCACACTGTATATCTAGCGCAATTCACAACAAACGATCGGCCACTGTGTGCATCATACCAGCTGGAGTGTCAAATACAGGATGTTTCAAAAATGACCGGTATACTTGAAACGGCAATAAAAACTAAACGAGCAGCGATAGAAATACACCGTTTGTTGCAATATGCTTGGGACAACAGTACATTTTCAGGCGGACATACTTTCGAAATTACAGTAGTTACAATTTTCAACAACAGATGGCGCTGCAAGTGATGTGAAAGATATAGAAGACAACGCAGTCTGTGGGTGCGCCATTCTGTACGTCGTCTTTCTGCTGTAAGCGTGTGCTGTTCACAACGTGCAAGTGTGCTGTAGACAACATGGTTTATTCCTTAGAACAGAGGATTTTTCTGGTGTTGGAATTCCACCGCCTAGAACACAGTGTTGTTGCAACAAGACGAAGTTTTCAACGGAGGTTTAATGTAACCAAAGGACCGAAAAGCGATACAATAAAGGATCTGTTTGAAAAATTTCAACGGACTGGGAACGTGACGGATGAACGTGCTGGAAAGGTAGGGCGACCGCGTACGGCAACCACAGAGGGCAACCTGCAGCTAGTGCAGCAGGTGATCCAACAGCGGCCTCGGGTTTCCGTTCGCCGTGTTGCAGCTGCGGTCCAAATGACGCCAACGTCCACGTATCGTCTCATGCGCCAGAGTTTACACCTCTATCCATACAAAATTCAAACGCGGCAACCCCTCAGCGCCGCTACCATTGCTGCACGAGAGACATTCGCTAACAATATAGTGCACAGGATTGATGACGGCGATATGCATGTGGGCAGCATTTGGTTTACTGACGAAGCTTATTTTTACCTGGACGGCTTCGTCAATAAACAGAACTGGCGCATATGGGGAACCGAAAAGCCCCATGTTGCAGTCCCATCGTCCCTGCATCCTCAAAAAGTACTGGTCTGGGCCGCCATTTCTTCCAAAGGAATCATTGGCCCATTTTTCAGATCCGAAACGATTACTGCATCACGCTATCTGGACATTCTTCGTGAATTTGTGGCGGTACAAACTGCCTTAGACGACACTGCGAACACCTCGTGGTTTATGCAAGATGGTGCCCGGCCACATCGCACGGCCGACGTCTTTAATTTCCTGAATGAATATTTCGATGATCGTGTGATTGCTTTGGGCTATCCGATACATACAGGAGGCGGCGTGGATTGGCCTCCCTATTCGCCGGACATGAACCCCTGTGACTTCTTTCTGTGGGGACACTTGAAAGACCAGGTGTACCGCCAGAATCCAGAAACAATTGAACAGCTGAAGCAGTACATCTCATCTGCATGTGAAGCCATTCCGCCAGACACGTTGTCAAAGGTTTCGGGTAATTTCATTCAGAGACTACGCCATATTATTGCTACGCATGGTGGATATGTGGAAAATATCGTACTATAGAGTTTCCCAGACCGCAGCGCCATCTGTTGTTGAAAATTGTAACTACTGTAATTTCGAAAGCTTGTCTGCCTGAAAATGTACTGTTGTCCCAAGCATATTGCAACAAACGGTGTATTTCTATCGCTGCTCGTTTAGTTTTTATTGCCGTTTCAAATATACCGGTCATTTTTGAAACACCCTGTATATACTTGCTGATGAATGTTTCGACCCCTGATTAGTTGAAATGTGTTACTCTTGTTACCGTCACTTAACATGGAAATGAGACAAATCGGTACTTAAGGTAGGTTCCCTTGCTCTCTCTCTCTCTCTCTCTCTCTCTCTCTCTCTCTCTCTCTCTTTGCACCATAACAGTTAACCGAGATTATTCTCGCACACACAGGAAGCGTTACGCCAAACAATTGTTTCTCTTCAGATACCATATCTATCGCAATTTCAAGTAGTGCCGGCTGGAGTGGCCGTGCGGTTCTAGGCGCTACAGTCTGAAACTGAGCGACCGCTACGGTGGCAGGTTCGAATCCTGCCTCGGGCATGGATGTGTGTGATGTCCATAGGTTACTTAGGTTTAATTAGTTCTAAGTTCTAGGCGACTGATGACCTCAGAAGTTAAGTCGCGTAGTGCTCAGAGCCATTTGAAACATTTGAACGAAGTGACTGCTAACATCGTTGACTAAGGCGCTCGCAAAGTATTCAGCCGACCTGTCGTACATGTTCTCTTTATTCGAACCTCATAGTGAACTACCGAGCGAGGTGGCACAGTGGTTAGCACACTGGACTCGCATTCGGGAGGACGACGGTTCAATCCCGTCTCCGGCCATCCTGATTTAGGTTTTCCGTGATTTCCCGAAATCGCTTCAGGCAAATGCCGAGATGGTTCCTTTGACAGGGCACGGCCGATTTCCTTCCCCTTCCTTTCCTCACCCGAGCTTGCGCTCCGTCTCTAATGACCTCGTTGTCGACGGGACGTTAAACACTAATCTCCTCCTCCTCCTCAAATAGTGAACTACTGCCTTGTGACCCGCGAGTGTTGACATAACTGTTCCGCTTAGTAAAAGTCATAAGACCGTATGGAAATTATGAATGTTGTTTTTACGTTGTTGATAACGTTGTGATAGAGAATGCAGAAGATTAACCCTGAATCCGACTTACAGCTTAAGTGTTAACTATTTGCCTTTAAGCATGTAAGAGACAAAAAGTTTAGGAAAGGGTTGAAATTATGCTGAAAGCTCGTTGGAACAATGGATGAATGTAAATTTGCGCTCCATTTTAAGCAAAAGATAATTTTTCACACATGTAAATGATATGTCATCTCCTGAACTGTGTGTCGTACCATCATATAACTTCGCAGATACATTCTGTGGTATATGTGGAGATTGTCTACAAACCGTGTTGCGAATAGAGTTGGTAACAATGAAATAATGAATTTAATGTCCCCATACAAAGGGCTGGTAACCAACAAGGGAGCGGTTAGGTACAGAGTCCTATTATATCGATGGTGGATTTATGCCACGAAATGTATTCATAATTCCTTTATTGGCGAAATTCATATATTTAAATTGTTTGTACCACCCGCATTCACCCTACGACTTCCAGGTAGTCTCCATCCCTTTGGGAAAAATTATATATTGTTAACGTAATTACACTGATGAGCGAAAGTTTTATGAACACTGCCCAACTCGTGACAATGCCACCCAGTTGTGTTACAGGCACGTGACGCTATAAGGAAAATATACAATCGGAGCAGAGACGAATGGAAAAATTATGGCGCCGACACGTGTCGCAAATGGGAAAATCCACTGACATAAGCGACTTTCACTGAGGGCATATTATTATGGTTCAGTGCCTTGGAACGAGAGTCTTGGAAACGGCGAAGCTGGTCGGCTTTTCGCCTGCTATTGTCGTCAGTATTTACAGATATTAACTGAAAGGCGATGAAATCACTGGACAAGGTTTTGGACGGCACGTATCGTCATAGAATGTGAGAGTGTCGCTGTAAAGCAGGATAAGCGGCGCTCTGGTCCAGATCTGACGACAGAGTACAATGCTGGTGCAACCACTAGCGTTTCGCAGCACACCGTTCAGCGCGCCTAGTTGAACATGGGATTCCGCAGCAGACGACCCTTTCATGTTCCCCTGTTGACCCATCGACATCCTCAATTACGGCTGCAGCGGACACCGGATCATCGATACTGGCCCGTGGAAGGGACTCACTGGAATCGAACTGATAAACTCATCAGAGGAAATCGTGGGATAGCACAGAGAGAGCTCTCAAGTAGGTGTGGCATATCACGAGGGCGTTTACCATTACTGCAAAACTACGATGCAGAAAACTGTGTGCACAGTGAGTTCCTCGACTTTCTCCCCGATTGCGATGAGTCTCGTCAGTTACCGTACGCGGTCGTCCACTCCGAGCCCTGTCACACACGTTGAGGTTAGCACCGCAGTTTTCTTCTCCGCGAGCACGAACAGCCCAACGTCGCACTTTACGATGTCTATACAATGATCACGGCTTTCATTCTTCTACGGCGGCACCTTTTCTGAGGTTAAAAACTCAATTACAGCACGCTGTTTGTCACGAACCGACATTATTACGTTCCACACTTCCATGTTAAACACGTTACAATTCGGAGTCCTCTAGCGTCGGAGGGTAGCAACTTGTGTAGGCGAAGCGGGAACGTTGACCGAGTATTACGCATAACATACAATAATACTTCAACCGATCTTGAGAAATCGGAGACATAACTTCTCAGCACACCCTCGTACACCTAAATGCATACTTTGCATGCCACCGAACGGTGCATGACGGAAGGTACCTTGTATCACTACTAGTTATTTCCTTTCCTATTCCACTCGCATAACGTTTTGGCTAAACAGTGTATATGGTTGATTAATCATCTAAGTCCCACCGTCACACCTTCACCTGCCCATGTTAGGCAAAATTTCTGCCTGACTCATGTAGTACTATCACCGTCAGAGGGTGGTACGGGACTACAAGTCCCACCGCCACACCTCCAAAGTGAATTGCAGTGACGCAATCACTGCCCTGTGGAAATTTACTGTCCACCAACACAGTTAGACCGCAATAGACCGGTGATGCTGTATTGTAACATATCACCCCGGACTACAAGTCCATTAAAAAAAAAAAAAATTCATTTTACTGTGACAATAATCACAAAACATTTCAAAACGGCAATTTTGAGGTGTCAGTATTCATTCTCAGACACTCTAAATGCACACGCTGACAACGCATATGTTGACAAAGCAATGGGATCCTTATGACATCGCTTGGAGCACGTGCATTTCAACAATGTTAATGATCACAGGTGCAGAAACCAGTAACTACATCTTGTCGTATTTTTGTGGTTGTTGTCGCGAGAAAAAGGAGAGGAGAAGAAGAAGAAGAAGAAGAAGAAGGAAGCAAGTCCGCTCCCCATTAGCGTGCTATAGTGACTTATGCAACGGAAGATCATACACCGAAGATGAACAGTTCGCAAAAGTATCAAAGTGGTTTATCAGTTTTTATAATACACTGCTGTGTTACCTCTTCATTTTCAAGCCAGTCAGTGTCATCCCGAAGGAAGGAAGATTAGGGTCAGTAGAGGTCAGTAGAGACGGAGCACATTTTCAGATTACAGAAAGTGTGAAATAAAGCAACCTCGTCCATTTCAGTGGAACCACCCCGAAGTTTACCTTAAGTTATTTGGGATAAATCGCGGAATATCTGACACTGGAGGTCTGCTCCACCGTAATGAGTATACATGGCGCTAACGTGCACGTCATGAACTTCATAGTTCGTTCAAACGTAAACACTGTTCCAAGACAGTGGTTAAATGTGAAGCACAGTTGGGAAAAGAGGAAACTGGGAAGATAAAAGGCAAGTAACAGTTGTAAGTGGCATTTGAGAGTCTCTTCACAAAACATAATTGTGCTATCTGTACGACGAAAACTTGCGCGCAACCTCCATGATGTATCAGTCGTTTCTGCACTTTCATTGTCAACAACGCGCAACCTCTTGGTGAGTTTTGCGACGTAATGACACAAGGACTCTGTTCTTAGGGAATATCCTCTGACGATCTGAGGTAGGTCACACACAGACGGAAATCTTAACGGCATTTAATATGCCATAAGCCTTCGTTGCAGTGTTTTTATAACAGTTCCGCGAACAAGAATTGTCGTCGTGGTCCGTTGTAAGATCCACAGAGATCTACAATTTATTAGACAAGGGATATTTCCTGTCTCAGCTTATATAGCCTTGTCTGTTTGCAAGAATCTGCGTTACTAAAACGCTATACGCTATTCCGGCATCCCGGCACCCGATACCAGCTGCAGGCTTGGGGCAATTATTGACAGAATTTAAAAGTTTAAAATGCTGTCATAACCTTCTCATTAAAAGGTATAGTCTTATATTAAACTTTTAACACAATATGAGAAGCACTTCATTTAAAAGCTTTGTGTCTGTCTTGAGGTAGCGTAGCTGACGACAAAAACACAGAATTCATACATTCAGTATTTGAGAATGAGAGCACTTACCGATTTCCAACAAAAATTAAACATACTTCCAAACCTTTACGAAACTTTTTCACGCTGACACCCCGCAAAAATGATGAAAGGAAAAAAATTTATCGCTTACTACATTTTAGTTTTTTATGCAGTCAGCCTTTAGCATCAGTTATGACGTTTTAATTTATTACTTCATTCCTACCAATTCTATTCGCAACACATTTTGTAGACACTCTCCACATATATCGCAGAATGTATCTGCCAAATCATATGACGGTACGGCACATAGGTCAGGAGATATGACGTCATATCATTTACATGTGTGAAAAATTAGCTTTCGCTTAAAATGGAGCGCAAATTACCCAGATTACATTCATCCATTGTTCCAACAAACTTTAAGCATAATTTCAAACTTTTCCTGAACTCTTTGCCTCTTACATGCTTAAAGGCAAATAGTTAAAACATTAACTCATTTAAAGAGCAATTAGGCGGTTGAATTATTTCATACATGGAAATTCGATTCTTTAAAGAATCGGGGGTTCACTAAAGTAAAGAAACATTAATAGAATTGAGAAATTCATAAGACCTTATCAGTCTCCATTGTCAGTATTTATTGGCATCAGTAAGTTATAACATCTCCTCTTAATTTACATATAACTTGCCCACCTCTTGATACTAACGAAATGAGAAGGGAATTCTTGAGGGATGTTCTGCTAGTGATGTCTGAGCCGAGCGCACAGTTGATCTAGAATCTGGATGTTGTCTATATCTTCTGAAATGTTTCTTCGAAGGTTATTCCAAAGTTGCGTTGTAGGGTTTATATCAAGAAATTGAGCAAGCCACTGTAGCACTTGAGTGTCTTTCAAACCATTCCGCTCCGGCAACATGTGGCATGGCATAATCATGCATGTAGAGTGATTCAGGCACACACTCTTCAGTGATTGAAGGCACCGAAGCTTCCAAAATGTTTTGAATATGAAGATTTGATGGCTGTGTCCCTCTTACAAAAACCTGTTCCTTTTTTTTCTGTTGGCTGTTATTCCTCACCAGACCACGATAGAAGCTCCTCTTCATTCCTAAGACTTTACGCGT
Organism: Schistocerca cancellata; assembly: GCF_023864275.1. Lineage (NCBI taxonomy): Eukaryota > Metazoa > Arthropoda > Insecta > Orthoptera > Acrididae > Schistocerca > Schistocerca cancellata. Next base: position 225,815,537 of record NC_064633.1, read on the forward strand.
CACCTCGTCGCCTCCATATGAACACTTCTTGAATATGGGTTCAAACTGAATCGTGATTCGTCTGTAAAGAGAACTTGTCCCTTTTAACTAATGGCTTATTTTGATTTTGTTGGCACCACTCAACACGACGTGCACGATTTCCATGACGATAGTTGGAAACCTCAAAGGTCGACGGGTATGACGGATATCACGCAGTTTATTTCCGATAGTATGAGTTGAAACAACTGCGTTTCTCACATTTTGCAAGACACTTCTAACATTATGGCTATCGACGTTTTTAATCACAATGCTCTAAGGGACAGAAGTCTATCCTTCAATGTTTGTGCCGGCTGGGTAGCCGAGCGGTTCTAGGTCTTCCAGTCTGGAACCGCGCGACCGCTACGGTCGCAGGTTCGAATCCTGCCTCGGGCATGGATGTGTGTGATGTCCTTAGGTTGGTTTGGTTTAAGTAGTTCTAAGTTCCAGGGGACTGATGACCTCAGCAGTTAAGTCCCATAGTGCTCAGAGCCATTTGAACCAATTTTTTTTTTCAATGTTAGTCCTTGGTTTTCGTTGGTGCCTTTCTTCTGGACTGCCTAATTGTTGATAACGCCTCCACACTCTTGAAATTATCCCTTTTCGTATTTAGAGGCCTTGCAGCATCAGCTTGTGCTCCGTTATTTTCAGTTATGTCAGCCGCCTTAAACATTTCATCGCGGTTTGAATGGCGACGTCCTTCCGTCATTAAATCTACACTTAACTATTTATTACGATTTTATGCAATTATTACTTACTGTGTCCACACTTAAACAACACTCAGATCTTTCCAATGTACCAACACAAAATAACACTTACTAGTATGGTAACCTGGTTGAATGACAAATGACTAGTACTTTTTCACTTCCATTCAGTTTTGGAACTTTTTTTTAATATTTCCTATTTTATTTGTTCTTTAAATAATTCTGTTATGTGTATTTAAAAAAACTAGATAGTTTGGCAGTTTTAACTTCTATCGCAGGCAGGCTTCATTCGCCCGGTGCATCTGTCGCCGTGGCCGGTCGTACCTCTTCACAATCACACTCCTGGGCCTACGTATCAGGGCCGGAAAGGAATCCAGCGGCATTAATTGATGTGGAGGCGGAAGTGTGTTTGCGGGGAGGAGAGAAGGGAAGGGGTGGGAGGAGGGGAGGGGGAGGGGAGAAAGAGAGCTGCGCTGACCTCGCGACGCCCGCGCGGGGATCGATGGCGCCGCCCGGACGGGGCGGCCGCGGCGCCCCGTGACGTCACACGGCGCCATTGCGGGGGAGGGCCGCGGGCACTGGCGCTCGGTGCGGCATCCGAGGCGCGCTGGCGGCGTGCCACAGCCACGGCCGCCGCCGCCGCCGCCGCCGCCGCCGCCGCTACCAGCACGGCGTCTCCGCACTGCACGATACACCTCACCGTGCCTTACCTCACCTCCAGTGCCGTAGCGCACATATACTCCCTGCCACCTACGGTAACCTCAACAACCCAATACCCAGAGTCGCGTATTTTAGGCCTGCCTATTTTAAGTTTTCCGCTGTTTGCGTTCGTAAACCGGCTGAGCCTCAATTATATGTACAAGCTTCCGGTATAGTCTGCTTAAATCAAGAGAAAAACAAATGTCAAGTAAAAATTTGTACTTGTTTACCAAGCAGACGCACAAATGTGTAACAAAAATAAAGCTACAAACTTCACACTGCACGTGCAAAACAATGAAATACGAGAACTGTACAGTTCTGACAGACATGACCTGCATATTTGTGATGATGAATCATGATAAATGTTCAATATGTCCTCCACCTTTTAAAGGGTACCTTGGAAACATCATACTATGGACTGCGCCATAAGTCTTTTCGAAAGTCCCTAACTGATTACAAGTACACAGATGGCAAAAAGTCGCAGCACCAAGAAAGAGTTGCGCGATATAAACGAAAGTTGGTAGGCATGTTTCTTCATCTGAAATATGATGTCTATCTAAATTTCGCGCCACCAAGAGGATGCAAATTAGATTTGCTTTAAATACACACTGTAAAGGTCGTGAGTGTTAATTACAGTTGAGATTGGACGTGGTAAGTTCATGTTAGTCAAGAACATCTTTTACAGAGTTTAAAAGAAGTAGTGCAGTAGGGCTACGGGAAGCAGGATGTTACTTCTGTGATGTTGCAGGAAGACTTGGCGGAGATGCACCCACTGTACATGGCGCACGGTCGCAAGAAGACCGTTATCCGGACGTCCACGTGGCACGACCGAGAGGCAAAGCGTCGTGTTCGGCTTATGGCTCTGTCGCATCGTACTGTACCTGCAGCAGCAATCTGAGAAGCAGTTGGCACCATAGTGACAAAACGAACTGCTACAAATCCGTTACTTCGAGAACAGCTCCGAGCCACATGCCCTGTAGCGTGCGCTCCACTGAACCCAACTGAACGCCAAGTGCGATTTCAGTGGTGTCGAGCGCGAGCTCACTGGAGGACAGGGTGCAGGTCCATCGTGTTTTCTGATCAAAGCTGGTTCTGGTTCGGTGCAGTGATGGCCGTGTGTTGGTTAGGAGGAGGCCAGATGATGGCCTCAACCAACCTGTCTGCATGCTAGACACACTGGACCTACACCTGGAGCTATGGTCTGGGTTGTGATTTCGTATGACAGCAGAAGTACTCTCGTTGTTATCCCACGCACCCTGATTGCGAATATGCACGTCAAACTGGCGACTCAACCTCTTATTCTGCCATTCACGAACAGCATCCCAGTGGAGTGTTCTCCAACAAAATGACGGTTTCCTACACAACGCTGTTATAACCCAACGTGCTGTATACAGTGTCGACATGTAGCCTTGGCCTGCTCGATTACCAGATATGTCCCCAATCGAGCACAAATGGGACAACATCGGACGACAACTCCAGCGTCATCCACAAGCAGCTTTACCGTCCCTGTATTGACCAACCAAGTGCAAAACAAGTTCATCACAAAATTTAAATCAGTAGCTAGTTATGCAGCAAAATCACCAAAGTTCACAGCTGCTTACAAACCGTTAAATAGCGGTAAAATTAGTCACTGAAAGCGACTTGAAATTTTAATGTCCTACGCAAATTCAGAGCCCGAAATATTTCCAAGTGTTCAGTTCACGATCGCGAAAATATTCTAAGTACCTTTGAACATAGCTGCTAAGGTTCAGTGACCGTGTCAGAATTATATTAGAACAAATAAGCCCTCGGTCACAAATATTAAGTAAAAGCTGACCAGATTTCGACGCTACTATGAGCGTCGTCTTCATAATTAAACTAACTATTCTTAAACATAATAGGTCTATAAGACTTTATAAACTAAAGTGTGTACTGACTGGAAAGAAATGCAGTACTTACAAGTCACATTCTAAAAAAAAAAAAAATTCTAGGCCGTGTTCACTCAGATACGAGCAGCCCTTAGCGGCTCGCCATCTTATCTTATTTACAACTTTTCATGACGTCACCCTTCCGGCTTAGATTTTATTTTTCCGATGTGACTTGTAAGTATTGCATCTCTTTAAAGTCAGTACACACTTTAGTTTATTAATGTCTTATATACCTATTATGTTTTAGAATAGTTAGTTTACGCCACTGACCGCTGCTTCTCACCGCTCGTCCGTCTGCGCCCAGGGTCAAACCTGGCTAACGTAGCCTTGCCACACCACATCCACATGCCAGCCACAAACCGCGCAGTCAAATATTCAACTCTCGTACAAAAACCTTAGCGACTTTGTCACTAGTAATATTACAGGGCCCATAGAAGGATATGGAAAGGGGTGAATCAAGTAAAAGGGGGGGGGGGAGATGAAGAGAAGCCCAAATATTGATGGCAAGAGGAGTATTCCATTAAAACTGGAAGCTGGGTGGAATCCATGTCAGGCAGGAAGAGGCAGAAAAGTTTCATTGGGACACAAGCGAACCAACACTCGCAATGGCACACTAGACCTAGTACCAATGCACTCTCCTAGTATTGATAAAACACCACACAGCACAAATGTACAGAAAAATTGATCTGCCAACCTCTACCCACTTCATTGCACATCTGCTCGTCATCTACCCGATCCGTGAAGTCTTCGACAACCACACATCCGCGTTTACAAACGTCGGCTTTCATCAGACGGAAGGTGGGCGTCACATTAATAAAATTTCAAAGAGATTTCTCATTTTATCCTTTTCAGTGAACACGCCAGGTCTCCCCCATCCCTTCAACCATCTCCAGACAAGGAGGAAAATTTCAAGTTTCTCCAAATACTTTGCTACAATGTCCTTACTTACAAGATAACTAGGAAATTATCACCAGCACAGAGCTTCCGACAAGTTCAAGAAAGGAAAACAGGGCTTTGAGGCCAGATGCGTATCATTGGTGAACTGCTACGTTCAGTGAAGCCATCCGCCAATCATAAATTAGCATCTCTTTTATCCAGTTTGTTGCATGAGTTCAAGAAGCACAACATATTCCGTGCTCCCATATGACTGCAACATATGAACATTAAAATTCTGAGCCCTCATAAGTTTTCCTTGCGTGGACTTTCATTTGGTTCCAAATGTAATGGGCATTCGATCTGCTCCAAGCATGATACAGTTACTGCAGCAGTACGTACGTTCCTTGTGTACTTCAATAGTTTTACTAGCTGTAAATTTTTTCATTTTTTTTTCAACTATATGTGCGATTCGTTGAACCGAGTCATGTAAAACGCCTATTTTGACAGATGTGAATCTTATACAATTATACTCAATAATAAGCAGCTTCGTGACACCATTTGCTTAGACACGCCTACATATCTGTCTTAACTTCTCGCCTTCCTCACAGATACTCAGTTTACTGGAGGCTGGTTTTTAACTATGTCTACTGCATCCAAAATAGAACCAAACGTACTTGTACCTGCTTATCTGTGTTACTGGTGAACTGTGCACCCCTCTTACGCGGGAATGATCCAATCCGACATGTCGAAACCTACCCTGAAATTTTTCGCCAGAAAGAATACACTAGAATAAATGCGCTCCGAAATTTTTAGCTACTAAGGTACATTGCAAGGATCGATAGAATAAACAAACACAGCCGTGACAACGTAGCGCCGTGCAGTGCGAGTCCAAAATGCACACACGCGAATCTTAAGCAAAAATGTCCCAAATCGCTATTTTTTTTAATAATTCGCAGTTCATATTGAGAGCTAAACTGTTGCACATTTAATTGTTACACAACTGACTGGTAGAGAAAACAAAAACAAGAAAGTGTATTATGTTATATTACAGATATCAGTAGGGACTTTAATTTGTTGGTATGAAACATTTTATAAAAACTCCTGTAGCACAGTTCGTACTACAATTTTTGAAAAATAATTCATTCAGACACAGTAATTACTAGTTTTGTTTAGACAGGCTTGGCATGAAGTAAGAAATCGTCGTGGCCATTGTTCTGCATATTGTGCTGCGTACAAGGCATACTTGATCAAATTCGTAAAACATGATGATGAAAACTGACAATGCACAAATGGCTTAAGTTTGAGAATTTTTTGCAACTGGTAAGAAGACGTTTCCGATGTAATATTGAAAACTGTTGTCTCACATTTTTCCAGATTTTGCTTCATCAATTACAAGATTTTTTGCAGCCAAGCAGTCCATTTTTTTAATTTGCGGTCCTAATTTCTATTGAGGTCCCTGAAGATAAATTTAAAACTGCGGAAACAGTAACCCACTGATACTCATCAGTTACTGACTTTCTACACATTATTTTAGGGGGTAACAAGACGATACGAACGTAATGATATCTCCTCTACACGTTTACTTGAAGAAAACTTCTTAATTTTGCGACGCCCTTTTCCGCATAATTTTTTGGATGTCTTTAACATGGTTGTAGAATCCTGGAAATCAATATGTTTACTTCTCTTGCAACTCAAAGGGCAGAGTTTTGTAGATCTCCCTCTGTAACTGTGCACCGGCTCTCACAAGCAATTCCAAATCTTTCGAATAGTTTTTCTTTCGCCCTTTTCCTGTTTTCATTTCGATGCATATTTCGTTCTGCGTGCAAATATTTCTTCCATTTATACAATTCGCTTTCAGATTTTACGAAAGAAGGCCGATTTTGCAGGCAGATCAACTTTAAGCGGTTTTCCCTCCTTTGTTTAACCAGAAATTTATAACTTTTCCTGTCAGTAAAAGCTATTCATGTTTCTTTGGGCTAGGAAGGTGCTGTATTTTTGCTCTAGCATTTTATAACACAACCATCATCACTAGAACCACAATCCATAGACTCGACAGAACTACTCCTCTTTCTTCTAATGTTTCCACACTTTATAACGAAATTTCGACACTATTCGAACGAATGTCCAATAAATTAACTTATAAATGAACATACGCTGCTTTTCATAAGAAGAAGTTGATTTCGATTGCATACCACCTTCTTTGTGTTTTATCTTTGCAACGTTGAAAACATTAACTGTATCCACATTATTGTGGAGCTCTGGAATCTGTACAAAGACAGAATCTATTAGCAAGCATATACGAAGAAAACAAAAAGAAAATTAATTCAGCTTTACCTCCACTGCTCACACTTACACTTAGCATTACTGCAAAGAAAACTGCTAATTATTATGAATATTAAATGAGTTTAAAATTCACAACTGTGAATAACTGTGTTAGTGAAATTATCAATGTTAACTGAAATTCGGTTTATATATTAAGATCGCTTTGTGACATGTTATCAGTTTAGGTCTGTACTGTCAATGAAGGACATGCGCCTGCCGTGTTACACATGTGCTGGCCGCTACAGCTACGGCAGGGGTGTACATTACTCCACCCGCCTTGAGAGCTACGAATTTGGCGATTTTCAACAGTTCTTTTAAAATACTTGCAGTGTGTACTAGCAGCTAAAATTTTAACATTTCGCTTATTTTGGTCTTTTCTTCCTGTACAAAAAATTCCAGAACAAGTTTCGACATGTCGGTTTGGACCACTTCCTTGTTAGATTGTTTGGAGATGATACTGTCACGTACTGTTTAGCAAACTCGTCAGTAGATCATTACAGATTACAAAATGATTTACACAAGATATCTGCATAGTACGAAAAGTAGCAATTGACCCTGAATAACAGAAAATATGAGATCTTCCACATGAGCACTCAAAAATTCCGTTACGGTTCGGGTGCACGATAAATCACACGAATTTAAATCTTGTCAATTAAACTAAACATCTAAGTTTTACAATTACGAACAACTTAAACTGGAACCATCAAGCAGAAAATTCCGTCTGAGAGGCGAAGGAAAAATTACATTTTATTGGCAGCCAAAGATTACGTTTGATTAGCAGAACACTTACAAGACGCAACAAATCCAGCAAATCTACTACAGGGGCTACATACACCAGTTTTCCGTCCTCTTATGGAGTACTGCTGAGTGGTATGGATTCCTTACCAGACAGGATGAGGCGGAGGACATTGAAAAAGTTCAAAGAAAGACAGCTCGTTCTGTACTGTCGCGAAATAGGGGAGAGAGTGTCACGTATACAGTAAACGAGCACTGTTGTCAGTTATTAAAACGAAGGGGTTTTTCGTTGCGGCGAGTTTTTTTCACGAAATTTCTATACCTACTCTCTCCTTCTAGTGCGGAAATATTTTTTTGATCCACCTACGTAGGGAGAAATGAATTGTGACAAAAGAAGAGAAATCAGAGCTCGCACTGGAAAAGTTTAATGTTAATTTTTCCCATATAGCATTAGAGGGTGACACAGTCGACAAATAGGGTGAAAGTGATGCTGTAAACATCCTGCCAGCCACGCAAGTGTGAATTACAGAGGAGTCATGAAGATGTAGATGCAGATGTAAGTAATTAGTTGCCATTCTTCGTACGTTACATTATCTTACAGCTTTTTAATGAATGCTGCTTAGGATTCACAAAGTAATAACTGATTCGTAAAATACAGCATGTTTATTAATTTTTCAGTTTAATAGTTTCATTACTGAAATATTATTCGTGCATCAAAATGTGTACGAACTGAATAAAAACTCCCAAACAAATATTATTCCGAATTCTGGTTTAGTCCTGATACTCTTACGTAGTTTTCGATTTTACACACAGATAAGCTGAAGGTCTTCATCAAATTCTGAATTAATAAGGGATCTACAGATTACCCCATTAAGAATATACACTGCCTTAAACATTCAGTTTGCCCCTGTTAGAAATCTGTGTTCTGCCTCCGTTTATCACCGTCCCTCCAGCATTTATTGCTTCCACAAATAAATGTCATTGGATCGTTCGTGTTTTTTTTTCTTTTGGCCTAATGTCACCATTTGATAATTTTAGATATGCTTAGATGAAGCTACAAAATAAAATATAGGTTTCTGGATGCGTATCGCACATTCCCTCAATAGTAAACGAACAACCGAAATTTGTTATGAACAAAGTAAAACTTTTCTTCTAGATTTCAATTCGATAAAGTAACATTATTTTGAATAACAAATAGTATATGTCAATCAATACTCTAGCTTCGACTAAATTCATGTTACAGAAATCTGGCCTGTACAGGAAGCGTCAAATCGCATTAGACATGAGGGTGCATGCTGATACAGGTATCAAAAGAGGTCGTCATTCGAAGAACATTTTGACCGAGACCAATGAGCCTGTGAGACAGATTAGGGTACTTAATGTAAAAACGTGATGCAAGTTAATTGGACTTTTGAAACTAGAACCACAGCCCAAGCATTAGACGTATAGGCATATAATTCACCAACACAGAATTTCTGTAACTTACCATAGCAGTGGCTGGAAGAAGTCAAGGTCCAACAACTGAAATTGTCTGGGAGAGTAAGATGTTGACACATACATCGGGTAGATGCTGTTTTTTATGCTTCATTACACTGTACGGTTGGGCACATTATGATTTGGTTACAGTAATGGAGTAGACAGTAATATCCTACAACAACACACTGTAATTTACAAAATGCCCAGGCTTCATGTCGTTTTAGTCACAAATTATCATTGAAATATACACACAGGAACAAAACATAAATGTCTTTCAATACTTTGCAGCAGCCACTGGAAGGTGCATCCACGTAAGATCGATGTAGGGTGTTTTTTTTGTGAATATAGTATATCTGTACTGTCGTCAGGAAAGTAGGAGCGAGGCCCAGTAAGAGCCAAGGCAGCTTTCCTTTTTATGTAAAACGTCCTATCTCTCTGCTTACAACCACGCAGTAAACCATTAACTCATGAGATGGCTCTTCTGTAACTTATACTACGAGGTGCGGTCTCTGGGACCCCCCACGTTTAATCTGAGATCTAAGGCGCAAATCGTTTGAAACTTTTAACTTAAGTTATATAACAATTATTTAAGTGTTGTTTAAACACTCTTAGTTGATTCTATTGCGCTAAGTAATACCTGAAGTATTTTACTTTTCATCACATATTCTTGTGCGTTTTTTTTTAATTGTACGAATAAACCAGCTGTTACAGAACTGAATTTTACATTCTAAAAAATTGTAGCATCTCTTACCTAGTAAAGTTCACATAAAACTAAATTCCATGGTTCCATTTCACACAGAAAAATTGCACTCGATAGGTATAAAAATAAATTCTGTAAAATTGACGTTACGTGCCGGAATCTACATTTTTCTTTACCACCACTCAAAACACATTTTCTTTTAGCTAACACTTTAAGTAGATTATTGGAGAAGCAGATAGGTCACCATCACAATTTCCTTGAAGTTCGTCCTATGAATGATAATCTTCATCGCTAGCGGAACTGTGCTTACTGGTTATTGTAAAATTGTCATATTTTTCGTATATTTCTTGATCTACATCACTGACAATTTCCTCCACCTACCGCCTAACAATTTCATCAAACTTAGGATCACTAAAACTGACACGTTCTTGCGAGCATGTTTTGTACTATAATATAGAAAACAGATACGTAGTTCACGAGGTGCGGTCTCCAAGACACCAACACGTGTCAGTAATACGTGTCAACAACAAACAAAGAAGGCGCTAGTGCAACCGACAGCACAACATTGTAGAACTGGTGATTTAAGGAGGGCAAGGGGATTGTGAAAGTATTCCACTGGAACTAACCTTGTAGAACGAGTTCGAAAATTTTCGTGCGGTCTGAGAAACCACACCTCGTGATTAAGGGTAAGAACTGTTGAATGCAATACCACAATAACACAGTTTTACTGGAATCGTACGGCTTAAGGCTACAGTAACTCTCAAATGCCACATCCCACACTACTCCACGTACTGAAACAACATATTTCTGAAAGTTTCTTTAAAATCACGCAATTCTGCGATATCGGATCTGACCGTCTCTCGGCAGGGACCAATGAAGAACGCCATAAAATAAAATGAAACTCACTTGTATATTTATAAGTTGCTTACTTTCCGTTCTCATGATAAGACTGAAAGCCATGGACATTTTGACGTCCAAACAACTTTGTCTTATTACATGTTTCTTGTACTCCTAGCTATAGAAGTATTCCCTCTACCGTAGTTATCGGCTTGCCCACAGCAGCTAAGTAATGCAGGTCAGTCACAAAGATTTGTCGTGGAACTCCTGACAAGCTTGAAGCCTGGGCTGCTGCTGACGTCATCAGCCGGAGGCGGGTGGGGAAGGGGCGGAGGTAAAAGGCTGCGCTACTGCGCAAGCGTTGCTCCGTCGCAGTGACGTCATAGCCGTCTCCTCGCTCGAACCGCAGGTACACAAAACAAGAGTACTGTCACGCAAAAACGACGCATTTTCATTTCCAGGTATAATATCGTACATTTTGTACCGGTATTATTCTTACCACCGAACAAGAAGCATAAAAGATTAACAAAGACGTCACAAGCACATTGAAACTCATTTATGCCCAAAGTGGATTCACTGCCTGGTATGGACAAACAAGTGATTTTCAAGTTGCCTACTGTTCCTTCCACTACCAAATATTGTTGCCTAGGCTATCATAAACTTACACTCATCCGAAATCAACGAATAATTTGCTAGTAAAACACGTGTACATATTTAGGATGTTTCAAAGCCTTTGGCTCATACATTTAGTGTCGATAGATCACATCGTAGGAAACAACTTTTTTTTTTTTTTTTTTTTTTTTTTTTTTTTTTTTTTTTTTTTTTTTTTTTTTTTTAGAGACATAATTTCGCTGACGTTTCCCAGTGACGCTAGGTGTACTGTTGAATTGGTTATGCCCCTGAGAGATGGGAGAGCGTAAGCAATCTGCGACGTGGGTACGCAATGTATGTTGCCTATAATCTAGTCATCTGTTCAACGTGAAAGGAGAGAGCCCAAGCCAGTTAAAGTTACTGAATAGCTTTAAAATAACTTTCTTCGCTTAGGGCACTCATTCCCAAGGTTTATTTGTTGACAATCAATATCAGTTTACTGGATTAGGTAGTATGCAACACATATAGTTAGCAGACCTTGCTGTTTCGGAGGGATCTCGTTGCCTCAGGATCAGAGAAAACTAAAGGACGCCTATCAACGTCGGAAAGCGTCAGTAAATAATTGTTCTTTAATACAAGTTGTTCATCATGGCGTGATCTATCACCCCTAGTCGCCTGATGCAAAGACTTTGAAACACCTTGTATACCACCTCGATTCCCAGAATTATTTGTCGTGGCCTTCTGACGCAAAAGCGATGAGAAGTTTGATCTAGATCGATCGACTCTGTGAAGGCGGATAAACAGTTTATCAGAGCTGATGTGTTCACATCTCCCTCCAGATAGTATACGAGGTATGTTATAGAAGAAACAAGACTGATGATGCAAATTTTAGAACTTACTAAATATTTGCAAGCAGCCTTCGATGAAGGACAAATTTAAGTCCGCACATGCCAATCTTGATTGCGCACAATCTTCATCTAACTCAAGTTGCTAGTATGATGTAAATAAATCCTGAATGAGATTTTCACTTTGCAGCGGAGTGTGCGCTGATATGAAACTTCCTAGCAGATTAAAACTGTGTGCCCGACCGGGACTCGAGCTCGGGACCTTTGCCTTTGGCGGGCAAGTGCTCTAGCATCCGAGCTACCGAAGGACGACTCACGCCCGTTACTCACAGCTTTACTTCTGCCAGTACCTCGTCTCCTACCTTCCAAACTTTACAGAAGCTCTCCTGCGAACCTTGCAAAGGCAAAGGTCCCGAGTTCGAGTCTCGGTCGGGCACACAGTTTTAATCTGCCAGGAAGTTTCATATCAGCGCACACTCCGCTGCAGACTGAAAATCTCATTCTGGAAACATCCACCAGGCTGTGGCTAAGCCATGTCTCCGCAGTATCCTTTCTTTCAGGAGTGCTAGTTCTGCAAGGTTCGCAGGAGAGCTTCTGTAAAGTTTGGAAGGTAGGAGACGAGATACTGGCAAAAGTAAAGCTGTGAGTATCGGACGTGCGTCGTGCTTCGGTAGCTCAGATGATAGAGCACTTGCCCGCGAAAGGCGAAGGTCCCGAGTTCGAGTCTCGGTCGGGCACACAGTTTTAATAAATAATTCCTGATAGCTCGCCGCATTCACCTCTTGCTGGTTTCGTTTTTCTATCTTGTCACAGATATGAAATAACCCCCACAATGCTACAAACAATAATTAAAAGTGTGTACCATCAGCCTATGAATGTCTAGGCGATTTAAATCAGTCATGGCATAACCAGAACTGAACCATCACAAAAGACGACTAGCTACAGCTATTTCTAAAAACCTGTATCTTATGTTTGCTTTTACATTAATGTTTCTACAGATGTCTACAGGTTCTTGTCTGTTGGCTACGCTGTTACCGAATTAGCTAACAGGAATCTCATTTAAGGGGAGGGCGATCCACAGCCGAGCAACAAGGTGGCTGTATGTAGAACGATTTCCATGGAGCCTGCAATATCATGTCACATTCCGAAGACTATATGGCCGTTTCCATGAAACAGTATCCGTTAGATCTGACCGACGGGAAACAGGTGTTGTTGTTGTTATCTTCAGTCCTGAGACTGGTTTGATGCAGCTCTCCATGCTACTCTATCCTGTGCAAGCTTCTTCATCTCCCAGTACCTACTGCAACCTACATCCTTCTGAATCTGCTTAGTGTATTCATCTCTTGGTCTCCCTCTACGATTTCTACCCTCCACGCTTCCCTCCAATGCTAAATTTGTGATCCCTCGATGCCTCAGAACATCTCCTACCAACCAGTCCCTTCTTCTTCTCAAGTTGTGCCACAAACTCCTCTTGTCCCCAATTCTATTCAATACCTCCTCATTAGTTATGTGATCTACCCATCTAATCTTCAGCATTCTTCTGTAGCACCACATTTCGAAAGCTTCTATTCTATTTTTGTCCAAACTATTTATCGTTCATGTTTCACTTCCATACATGGCTACACTCCATACAAATACTTTCAGAAACGACTTCCTGACACTTAAATCTATACTCGATGTTAACAAGTTCCTCTTCTTCAGAAACGCTTTCCTTGCCATTGCCAGTCTACATTTTATATCCTCTCTACTTCGACCATAATCAGTGATTTTGCTCCCCAAATAGCAAAACTCCTTTACTACTTTAAGCGTCTCATTTGCTAATCTAATTCCCTCCGCATCACCCGACTTAATTCGACTACATTCCATTATCCTCGTTTTGCTTTTGTTGATGTTCATCTTATATCCTCCTTTCAAGACACTGTCCATTCCGTTCAACTGCTCTTCCAAGTCCTTTGCTATCTCTGACAGAATTACAATGTCATCGGCGAACCTCAACATTTTTATTTCTTCTCCATGGACTTTAATACCTACTCCGAATTTTTCTTTTGTTTCCTTTACTACTTGCTCAATATACAGATTGAGTAACATCGGGGACAGGCTACAACCTTGTCTCACTCCCTTCCCAACCGCTGTTTCCCTTTCATGCCCCTCGACTCTTATAACTGCCATCTGGTTTCTGTACAAATTGTAAATAGCCTTTCGCTCCCTGTATTTTACCCCTGCCACCTTTAGAATTTGAAAGAGAGTATTCCAGTCAACATTGTCAAAAGCTTTCTCTAAGTCCACAAATGCTAGAAATGTAGATTTGCCTTTCCTTAATCTATTTTCTAAGATAAGTCGTAGGGTCAGTATTGCCTCACGTGTTCCAACATTTCTGCGAAATCCAAACTGATCTTCGCCGAGGTCGGCTTCTACCAGTTTTTCCATTCGTCTGTAAAGAATTCGCGTTAGTACTTTGCAGCTGTGGCTTATTAAACTGATAGTTCGGTAATTTTCACATCTGTCAACACCTGCTTTCTTTGGGATTGGAATTATTATATTCTTCTTGAAGTCTGAGGGTATTTCGCCTGTCTCATACATCTTTCTCACCAATGGAATGTTGTCTACTCCCGGGCCTTGCTTCGACTCAGGCGTTTCAGTGCTCTGTCAAACTCTTCATGCAATATCATATCTCCCATTTCATCTTCATCTACATCCTCTTCCATTTTCATAATATTGTCTTCAAGTACATCGCCCTTGTATAGACCCTCTATATACTCCTTCCACTTTTCTGCTTTCCCTTCTTTGCTTAGAACTGGGTTTCCATCTGAGCTCTTGATATTCATACAAGTGGCTCTTTTTACTCAAAAGGTCTCTTTAATTTTCCTGTAGGCAGTATCTATCTTACCCCTAGTGAGATAAGCCTCTACATCCTTACATTTGTCCTCTAGCCATCCCTGCTTAGCCATTTTGCACTTCCTGTCGATCTTATTTTTGAGACGTTTGTATTCCCTTTTGCCTGCTTCATTTACTGTTTTTTTATATTTTCTCCTTTCATCAATTAAATTCAATATTTCTTCTGTTACCCAAGGATTTCTACTAGCCCTCGTCTTTTTACCTACTTGATCCTCTGCTGCCTTCCCTACTTCATCCCTCAGAGCTACCCATTCTTCTTCTACTGTATTTCTTTCCCCCATTCCTGTCAATTGTTTCCTTATGCTCTCCCTGAAACTCTGTACAACCCCTGGTTTAGTCAGTTTATCCAGGTCCCATCTCCTTAAATTCCCACCTTTTTGCAGTTTCTTCAGTTTTAATCTACAGTTCATAACCAATAGATTGTCGTCAGAGTCCACATCTGTCCCTGGTAATGTCTTACAATTTAAAACCTGGTTCCTAAATCTCTGTCTTACCATTATATAATCTATCTGATACCTTCTAGTATCTCCAGGATTCTTCCATGTATACAACCTTCTTTTATGATTCTTGAACCAAGTGTTAGCTATGATTAAGTTATGCTCTGTGCAAAATTCTACCAGACGGCTTCCTCTTTCATTTCTCTCCCCCAATCCATATTCACCCACTATGTTTCCTTCTCTCGGGAAACAGCTAGACCTCGTAAAATAAAAAAAAATTGTTGAAATGGCTCTGAGCACTATGGGACTTGACTTCTGAGGTCATCAGTCCTCTAGAACTTACAACTACTTAAATCTAACTAACCTAAGGACATCACACACATCCATGCCCGAGGCAGGATTCGAACCTGCGACCGTAGCTGTCACGCGGTTCCAGACCGTAGCGCCTAGAACCGCTCGGCCACTCCGACCGGCGGCAGACCTCGTAGTGTGCGAACTGTTCTGTTTGAGGAAGCTGTGTTACAAGGAATTGAGAACAACATCAGCACTAGCATATGATCCGTAGCCAAGGTATTAAATACCTCCAGCACCAATGTGTGAAACGTCCTGCACAAGACGGGCATTCATTCATTCAAGTATCAGAAGGTACAAGACGTATCAGTCGATGACTTTCCCCAACTTGTGGAATTCTGCCAATGGTATCGGGGAGACCATCCACGGCTGTCACACCTGACATGTTACAGCGATCTGATGTCGCTATTCGCCATTAAATGATGCAATCCGTGGAAGACATTTTGAGAACGATGAGGATCTGCCACAAGGACAACGATTGGTACTGGCAGGGCATACACGCCGTTGTTTCGCGCTGGAGAAAGTCCACAGAACCTGACGGGGTTCACATTTAAAAATAGTGTTTGTAGATAAAACACCGTTCTTTCGTGTGTGTAATTCCCATTCTGTTCAATAAATAATTGTTGAAGGGAAAAAATGCGGTCCATTACTTTCTGGCTAACCCTCGTATAATCTGAATGGCAGCAACGAATATAAATTTTATCGTACATACATTAGAGGGTAGCGTGGAGGGTAAAAATCGTAGGGGGAGACCAAGAGATGAATACACTAAGCAGATTCAGAAGGATGTAGGATGCAGTAGGTACTGGGAGGTGAAGAAGCTTGCACAGGATAGAGTAGCATGGAGAGCTGCATCAAACCAGTCTCAGGACTGAAGACCACAACAACAAACAACAACATGGAATTCGAGCTCCTGGGGGCCCCTTAGGAGCAATTATTCTTCCGTGATACAGTGTTTTTATTTACAGTTAATGTGTCACTCATGTGTGTGTCACATAACTAGTAATCTGAAAAAAGGAGTTCGAAACACTGTCCGACAACACGACTAAGATTTTCAGCGGCTTCTTGCGATGTATACTGGAATCGTTTGTTGAACAAACCAGACATTTCCATTTCATATACTACAAAAATAAGCCACATTTTGCTTTTTAGCTATCAGAATAACAAAAGAACGTATCACCATAACCTTCCTTTCGTAATTCGATTCACTAACATGATCCGAAAATGGAGCACAAAGGCCATGATAGTGACACTGTGATGTTCTTGAATGAGGCACTGAACTCCACCATTGAAGTTCTGTGAAATCCTTTCTACGTTTAAATAACTTACTGTGAATCCTACAGCCATAACCGAACGGACAATTTTCTGTTAGTAAAGGGAAAGTTTCACATTGTATAGATCGGCTCTTAGTCTGTGCTTGGTGAACGGAGTAATATTGCTTCAGAAGGAAACAGTCCAGCTATTGCTTCAAATGGCTCTGAGCACTATGGGACTTAACATCTGAAGTCATCAGTCTCCTAGATTTAGAACTACTTAAACCTAACTAACCTAAGGACATCACACACATCTAAGCCCGACCGTAGCGGTCGCGTGGTTCCAGACTGAAGCGCCTAGAACCACTCGGCCAGTCCAGTTATTCTGCTCAAGAACAGTGAGAAATGGAATGGTTAGTAGAACCTTATACATTAATTATTGCTACCTTTAACGGAGAATGAGTGAAGAATAATAACAGTCGAGAAAGCCAGGTAGTTCCAAAAAGCAGTGCAGTAGCAGGCATACGCCTCGCATGGTCAGGCTGCAATGTAGTATTGACGAAACTGTTGCAGAGGCTATCTCAGTGACGGAGTGAACTGCACTTCTAAAACCGTTAGTGGCTGTAGGCAGTGCGTATCCTAATGTTTTGCCTGTAGCTCAAATAGCACTTTGCAAGTGTGAGAACGGCGAAATAGCGAAAAGGAATAGATTTTTACCGGTGAAACAAAATTTTGTAGCCGTTACTATACGCCGTCAGATAGTGTTAGCCTTCTTACTGCATCTGTAAGATGGCATTCGCCAAAAAATATTTTTACACGTGAATGTGCAAGTTTACAGTATATTGGAATGACAGGTAAGGAAGCGTTCTTTGTTTGAGACGTCTATGCTAGCGGGGAGAGACATTGTTGACCAAGAGATGTTGTCTTCTTCTAGGTCGTCGTATTTTGAAACCACTTGGAGATTTAATTGCCGTAGCCACTTCGATACGTCAGGCTCAATCCGCATCCGAAGGCTTTGTGATACTCTACGTTTCGCATGACACTTGTATGTAGCCAAACAGGTTTATTCGCAGTTTATAGCGCGTCTTCATGCTGATCCACGCTACAAAAAGGTGTTACTTTTAAAATGGTTACTACGTTGTTTTTACGGTTCAGTGTTCTCTTCCTTTTTTCCGTGAAACGGTGCTTGACGAAAGTGGCGGTACTTTAGTAATCAGAGAAGTTTGTGTGGCAGTGTGCCCGGACGGCTAACTGGCTCTTAACTAACGTGGCAACACAGAGTCGTAGGTGGCTCAGCTACCGGTACTGGCTTAATTGGACACTTGAAGCGGCGCCAGTGAATGGAATTAGCGCAGGCGCACCGGCCGAGCGGATCGTGTGACACAGCCCACGGGCCCATAAAACGGCTCCGCCGGTTCCCCTGCACAAGGCACTCACGACAAAACTCGGAGCGGTGCGATTGCCGCGTAACGCTCAGCCTAGTAAATGGCTAAATTTGATATTATAATTTTTATTTTCTATCCCGTCATTCGCCATTTAAGCACAGTATGTGATAAAATTGAAATTCAGCATTCTTTCAGATTGGCCACACGCAACATTTAAAGGCTGCCACTCCCATCACAAATATTCCTGGCTATGGACTTAACTGTGTTGCTATTAATGATAGTCCTTCGTAATTAGTGCTTTCATAACCTAATATCTATACACAAAATATTTTAATTCAGCTTAGTCAAAAATGTTCAAATGTGTGTGAAATCTTATGGGACTTAACTGCTAAGGTCATCAGTCCCTAAGCTTACACACTACTTATCCTAAATTATCCTAAGTACAAACACACACACCCATGCCCGAGGGAGGACTCGAACCTCCGCTGGGACCAGCCGCACAGTCCATGACTGCAGCGCCTCAGACCGCTCGGCTAATCCCACGCGGCTCAGCTTAGTCCATGAAGGGAGAAATGTCGCATACGTACCGCGTAGGAACCGAATTACACAACATTCACTAAATTTTTTATCTTATTCATATCAGCACAATTAGTTTGTCAGACTTAGCGCGATCTAAAGCTAGATGCTACACGCATTGACACAATGGATTCCCATTCAGGAGGAGTTTTTTAAATTGTACATGGTTCTTATAGCTGGAAGACGAGGATAAATTTGTCATATTTATCATTCCACGTCATCGCAGACTCATTAACCCAAAGTTGTGATCATTTGTGGCGTATGCTGTCTCCTGGAAATGTCTAAACCCATGTTCCATATTTATAGTATACACTCCACAAACTTTAGCATGGGAAAGCACGTATCTTCCTACTTTAATCACACTTTTCTATGTGCATTATGTGTGTAATACGTTCTTAAAATCCACAGACAAGGTAGGTTCTAGAAAATTCAAAGGCAGTTCTTCACATTATGCAAGATATTTGTGAACTATGTAAACTGTTACGGCTTCAAGATGAATAGATACCGTATACCCAACATTTTAGTCATCGAGCTACAATGTCGCAAGTAGGGCAGTGGTAGCGGAACGTACATACAACGAACAAAAAATGGCTCCAAGCACTACGGGACTTACCATCTGAGGTCATCAGTCCCCTAGACTTAGAACTACTTAAACCTAACTAACCTAAGGACATCACACACATCCATGCCCAAGGCAGGATTCGAACCTGCGACCGTAGCAGCAGCGCGATTCCGGACTGAAGAGCCTAGAACCGCTCGGCCACAGCGGCTGGCTACAACGAAAACATGCGTTCTTTTACAACATACAGAACTTTAAATAATTAAAAATTAAAATCTTTACAATGATTAGCAGTTATGCTTAGTGTATACAACAAAGTTCAAATAAAAGACACCTAAAAAGAAAAACAAATATTTAGCAATATATTACGATTGCAGGCTACTACATTATCACATAAATTATGCCTAGAAATGAAGACTCATGCTGCAAAGTGTACCTTCATCAACAGTGCAAATACTAGGAAAGAAAAGGTAAAAATAAGATGTCATAGTCTTCTGGTTAAGTCCATCCTGCTTGCGTGTCGTCTTGGCAGCCATCCCTCGCTTGGGTCTCGCAGTGCACACGAGATTGCCTCCGTTATCCTATTATGACGAATAAAATTTGTAGAAGGAATACTGCTTGTTGTGAGGGACACGACATCACGAACTCATTTCTGGGTAATATACTTCCGCACTGACGTAGGGTAATTGCCACGACATGTCATTTACATTTCCACCGCAGAATCCGAGGTCGTCTTCACTCGATTAATCATCTCTACGAAAACCGAGATGGAATGTTTCCTAGTGTGGGATGGGCGTTCTCACAGAAAAAGCATGGAAACAGCAGGTATGCGATAACATATTGCTTCACCATACCGTTGTGAAACTATCCTTCAGGTACTTGTACCCCACGCCTTTGCCTCTGCCCCTCCCCCCCTC